>NW_018407357.1:442051-456448 GCF_002113885.1 Mizuhopecten yessoensis
AATGTTTCTGTGTCCATCTGCCACCCATTTTTGATATCAAAGTGTTTGTGTTTTCAGCGCAAATATGATTCCTTGACTAGCCTTACGTCACTAAAATGTTTAATTCGAACGTTTTGCTAAAGTTAATCTAGGCGGGAGCATAAGTTCAAATGAATGAAATGCTTTCACAGCTTAATGAACGCAATTTCTTTAGTTGAAATGTTAAAGGGGCATCACGCTGAAGTAACTTTATTTTTTGTCTTTTTTTTTCAAATACTACATAAACATATCAAGTGAGACTCCTTATGGAAAATAACGATCGGATTTGGCTGAAATAGATTCATGAAAATGATTAAATCTAAGATAATCATCGGTATTTCTACCTGTCTGACCAACGTTTTGTTCAGGGATTTCCCTCTCCTAGCGCATGCGCATTGCACACCATTTCTTTGTAAACAAAATGACTGGCCGTGTGAAGTGAGCCAAAGAAAAGTGTTGTACCGTGTCAGCTACGAAGCGAAAAGTTGCCAAATGGTCAAAAGATAGTGCAAGGAGTACGTTACGGAATCATTGTTATAGGTTGGAAGTATTCAAAGGAGAAAATAACTGCCGTAGCAGTTAGTACGGTGCATGTATTCCTCCAGATAGCCGGTTAAGCTGAAATGGAATCGACAGAAATGCTAGCGCTGTTTATGTTATGAATAAATATCTAAAACTATTAACCTCGCTAGTATCTTTGTCTGAGTTTGAACACAGATGAACTTAGTTTAATGTGTCAATAGGCATGGAGAGACGTGCGCTTTTAGATTTACATAATTTATAATATTACCGGGTTCAGTAAAATGGTATGATTTAATTGTATTGCTGAATTAAACGATTTTTTGTTTGTTTTTACATACAAGATTTAAATTAGTACTAATATGAATACCCGGCTTCCTCTGGCACAACGACGCAATATATAAAAAAAATCTCTCGTCGTCAGAAACCTACATTACTAAGTGTTAGCGTATGGAGACAGTGAAAGTGGGAAAGAAAGTATACATATTTTTTTATGCATGATGTAGAAACAAAATTGGCCAAAGATATTGAATTGTACAATGTGATAAAAAAAATCACAAACGTTTCTCTTTTTCATACGCGTGTAGTTTGTCATTGCATATATGCACTTTTTACAGAAAGGTTTGTCCCATGGTTGAAGAAAGGTGTTTAGCCCCGTACAGATGTCACAATCCGGTACTAAATTCAATATATATTTATATATATATATACTTTATGTTCATGCCTATTAATATTGTTGACATTTAATTGTAAATGTATGATGGGAGAAGGCTGTGATAAATTGTAAAAACGTTTGCCCCATCCCTTGTTCAATTTTATTCGAAACAAATAAAATAAAAGTGTGCAATTAACTTCTGATGATGAATAACTACTGTTCAATAAGTTTTAATACGGACTTAGAAATCATATTACTTGGTTTCATAGTGCGGTAAGAAGTTGCAGTTGCCTGACGCCCCTCTCTGGGGGCCCCTTTGGAAACCGTTTCATCTCGCCCAGACCGCTCGTGTTTACTGCATGCCTAGTCAGGTGACGTTATCGGCGCTATTTTTAGCAGGGCTTTCCCGAACAATTCAAGTGGTCAAACTGGACATTTGGAACGGACTGTGAATATTGGGATAGCGAGGTAACATAAGGGGAGGTGCATACAATACATACATTCATTAAAAAAAATATGTCTCTTCACGGGATGTCCCTTTAATAGAAAAACTTGCTCCAAATGACTTCAAATGTCATTGGGCCGTATAACAATACAAATAAGAAACATAACAAAACAGTTTGTTGTTTTTGTATATTTTATGTCACAGAAGCACTCAAAATTGCGACATGAATCGTCCAAGTTATGGACCAACAAATGTTCAATATGCTAACCTTCATAAGCTGCTGAAATCACACAACTGCTAAACATAAGACATGCCAGGATTGTAGTACATATGGGACAGTGGAATGCCGTCAGTCCGGACACTTTTGTTAATAATATTTTCCCAAGCGAAACTGGATTACGTCATAATCTCCTTTGAACCAATATCCAGGCCTAGTCGTGATCTTATTAAGCTGACTATGTACCCTACGTCACGTGGAAAAGACCAATCCGCTGCCTTTTGTCAATAATATTATAATAATCATGCATATATATTTTTTATTGTTTCAAATTGCACTAAACTAGTCAGTTTGACATCCAATATAATTCTCATCTTTGTTATCGCAAAGATGGTGTATTTGTTACATTGCACTTCGATATTGATATCTGTAAGCTTTCAGGAACGTTTTTAATTAATGCCCAAATCATTACGTTGTAAGTAAGCGCTTTTATGAAAACAACCGCTGGTATACGACATGTGGACTTAGCTGTGGCACTTAAGATATGTACTTGAATTGTAGTTGAATTCATTTTAAACATCTGTATTTCCGCTTAACGTCACAAACCATCTCCTATGCTATATTCAGCATTTATTGATCCACGAACTTGTAATATATTTCACAAATCATCTGTCACACACACAGACATACATATTGGGGCTAATTCTCCAAGCCTAACTCATGGCTTATTTCTGTTACAATTTTCAGCGATCGCTTTTTTTAAATGTCTACTTCCCTCCCTTTTTCGCTCTCCCTATTTCTCTCACATTCTCTCCCTTTCCTCTCTATGTTTGGGTACATATATCGTTATAAGGAAAAGAAATGGTATTTGTTATTTCATAGGCTGCTAGCGTTGGAGAACTAGCCCGGTTTGTGTTTGTTTCACTTATTTACAATTATATAATTTGTACATTTACATAATTCCAAGCACGACTTCCCATGAGCAAATGACAAGAATAAAATGACAGACAATTATATAATTATAATACTTATTCAGCGCCATCTTAACGGTTATCAGTTGCCTTTAATTATAGGATGAGTCCATACATAATTTCAAAATTCGAAACACGCATGGTGGTTTTTTTTGTATTTTGTTTGAGAAGTGGTTGGTATCACTTACAAACAATTCGATTTCAATGGGAATGATACACAGGAATGGGTTTTTTCAAAAACATTACTAATCCGTCAAATATGTCTAAAAGTCATGTACACGTTAAAAACAGGGTTTTTTTCATAGAGACACATCCTATAATCAAAGACTGGAATAGTGAAGATAGACACGAACAAATTAATACACACATATATTGTATATATATCTATATATAAACTGTATATATGTCCAGGCGTACGCCGGTTATAGAGGCAGCCATCCGGGTCATCACCGACCCTACCGGAAATTATAATACTCCAAAGCCCACCCACATCGACCCACTACATTCATATCCAAGAAAACAAACGTTTTGAACATGCTGATAGTCAAGAAAGGGTCAAGGCTTTCCAAAGCTAAAAATCAGTTTATTACACAAATCCATAGGTAGACCCCAACAATGGAAATCGTGTTCCTTTCGCCTAGTCGAATTTCTACTTCTGGCGTTTTAAAACAATTCATCAAGTATTGAATTTACTCACGTATTCTAACCGGTACAGATAAATATACGTCAACATACTTCGCTTTATTTCGCCCAGTATTACATTCACCTTCAAGTTCGAACCGGTGAAAATTTCACCCCTTTACTGAACTGTCCTTCCAGTATATAACTCTAACCACAGTCCTCCCTTTATCAACCCTCCCCAGCCTTTAACAGACTTCCAAATATTCTCCATATCCGATATCATGACCAGTCCAGCCAACAACACAAAAGCGAGTATTATTCTATGAAGGATCCGGCCCGAATACCAGTCTAACCACTATACTAACCCAAAAACTCCCTCTTTACGGAGCGCTAATCAAGAAACATGAACCATGACCAGCCACAGGACATGGGCGCAAGTCCAGGAAAGAGTATCACATTGCTGCCTTCGTGTGTATCCCTCCTTGACCTGAGCAGCGAAGGAAACACCAACTTTGTATATTAAAACTTATCATGAAAGCTGGTTTATCATAACAATATAATAATATAAGTCATATAACTGAAAATAGTATTATACATATAGTATAAACATAAATCGAGTATACATTAGACTTGGGCCTCGCATAAGTTTATATACAGATCACTGTCGTACGATACAGTGGCTGTCGACTCCTTCTCCTGGCTCGGAGGATCAAACAACTCTATCCGGACGTTGTCCATGCTCTTTTTGAACTTCCTGTGTTCGCTGCGGTGCTCGCCACGGTGTTCACCCGAGCGAGATGAAGTGCTCTCAGACTGGGCGGACTTGCCCGTGTGATTTGAATGTGTACTGTCGCTTGGGTACTCAGACGTGTGCGCACAGCTGTGGGAGAGCTCAGACCGCTCAAACCTGTCCCGTCTGTGGGAGTGGGACGATGAACTGTCCGTTGCTTTGGAGGACAGCGAGGCGTGTGACACTTCGTTGAAGTCGAGACGTAGACCTTCCTTCTCCTCTGTGATCTTAGATAACAGAATCTGTCTGGGCCTCTCCTTCTCCTTGTGATGAATGAAACACTGCATCTGAATGCGCCCTGTGTCCTTGCCGTTCTGTTTAAGACGAGAAGGTGACACAATGAATTGCACGTTATTAAGAGGCTTTGTAATCATAGCTTCAGTGAGGTCAAGGTCGAGCAGAGCCGCCGCCTCGGCACTGTTCTTACTACAGGTGTTTTTCGCAATTTGGATAATTTCCTGGTTTGATTTATGTTTTTCAAACATTGGCATGAGAAAGAAGAGCAGTCCACCCAGCAGCATTGACACGCCGGAGAAAATGTAGCCAGCCTTTGGTGTGTCGTATGTTCTATTGAGGTATACTGAAACAGGTAAAGTCAGAAACAGCCTCTTAAATGGCCACTTTAAGCAATGGTGGTTTTAACCTATGAGTACAAATATTCATTAAGATATATGTTGATACTGTGTAATGGTTTTGTTTGGATCGTCGCGTTTTCTATCAATTGGTAGTACCTATGGACTCATCAAGATAATCTCAGTACAACAATTTCTGCCAGCGTTCTTTAAGTTACACCGGAAACGGAAGTCAGTATTAATTTTTATTGCGACAAGATGGCGGCGCTATAAAAGGAAAGTTACGCTGATGTCATATAACATCCGAGAAAGACCTCTGGGGGAATCACAACACACAAAAAAGCTATACTGAATTCAAGGTATTTAATCAGTTATCAACATGTAAATCATTTTCTATTAACGAAGACAGAAAATGTATATGGAACAGAAACATTATATTTCTTTATCCGTAAATGAAAGGAAATGTTAAACTGTGTTAACCACTTAATTTTAGAATTTTGCACACCACACCACATCACGTTGAAATTACATCAGAAACATACAGCGAATGTACATATGACTGTATACACCTTGTTTAAAACAAATCCTATCTTATAAGTTTATAGAATTCCACCATTTTCGCTAAATTTTGATGAAATCAACACAATGATATGATAATAATAATGTTAGTATTTGAAAATGATTACGTTACATTTCTATCACGTAATGTTATCATAATCTCGTAAAAGCTGGATATAAGTATGGAAAGTCGTGAGGAACCCTGGGAGATATTGTCAGTCCATGCGTGTTTTTGTTTTCTTCATTTAGTATTATAATACACCGACTACTATCAGACGTATACCTACATGAGACGTTTACCTATGTTTACAGCGACCTTCACCCCATACTTACACGTGACTTTTACCTATGTGTACAGCGACCTTCACCCCATACTTACACGAGACGTTTAAGCTTCATCCCATTATTATCTTTACCCCATACTTACACGAGCTGATTACCTGTACCCCATACTTACACGAGATTGACGACCTGTAAACCATACTTTCACGAGATTGACGACCTCTACCTCATACTTACACGAGATTGATTACCTCTACCCCATACTTACACGATATTTACGACCTGTACACTATACCTACACGAGATTGACGACCTCTACCTCATACTTACAAGAGATTGATTACCTCTTCCCCATACTTACACGATATTGACGACCTGAACACTATACCTACACGAGATTGACGACCGTTACCTCGTACTTACATGATATTGACGACCTCTATCTCAGACTTAAGAGATATTGATTACCTCTACCCCATACTTACACGATATTTACGACCTGTACACTAAACCTACACGAGAGTGACGACCTCTACCCCATACTGACACGAGATTGATTACCTCTACCCCATACTTACACGAGATTGACGACCTCTACACTAAACCTACACGAGAGTGACGACCTCTACCCCATACTTACAATAGATTGACGACCTCTACCCCATACTTACATGAGATTGACGACCTGTACACTATACCTACACGAGATTGATTACCCCAACCCCATACTTACACGAGATTGACGATCTGTACCCTATACCTACACGAGATTGATTACCATAACCCCAAACTTACACGAGATTGATTACCTAAACCCCATACTTACATGAGATTGATTACCTCAACCCAATACTTACACGAGATTGACGATCTGTACACTATACCTACACGAGATTGATTACCTCAACCCCATACTTACACGAGATTGACGACCTCTACCCCATACTTACAATAGATTGACGACCTCTACCCCATACTTACACGATATTGACGACCTCTACCCCATACCTACACGAGAGTGACGACCTCTTCCCCATACTTACAATAGATTGACGACCTCTACCCCATACTTATAATAGATTGACGACCTCTACCCCATACTTACATGAGATTGACGACCTGTACACTATACCTACACGAGATTGATTACCTCAACCCCATACTTACACGAGATTGACGATCTGTACACTATACTTACACGAGATTGATTACCTCAACCCCATACTTACACGAGATTGATAACTTTTACCCATACTTACACGGGATTGATAACTTTTACCCATACTTACACGAGATTGATAACTTTTATCCATACTTACACGAGATAGATAACTTTTACCCATACTTACACGAGATTGATAACTTTTACCCATACTTACACGAGATTGATAACTTTTACCCATACTTACACGAGATTGATAACTTGTATCCATACTTACACGAGATTGATAACTTTTACCCATACTTACCCGAGATTGATAACTTTTACCCATACATACACGAGATTGGCGATCTGTACACCATACCTACACGAGATTGATTACTTTTACCCATACTTAAACGAGATTGATAACTTTTACCCGTACATACACGAGATTGGCGATCTGGACACCATACTTACACGAGATTGATTACTTTTACCCATACTTACACGAGATTGATAACTTTTACCCATACTTACACGAGATTGATGACCTTTACCCCATACTTACACGAGATTGATAACTTTTACCCCATACTTACACCAGATTGATGACCTTTACCCATACTTACACGAGATTGATAACTTTCACCCATACTTACACGAGATTGATGACCTTTACCCATACTTACACGAGATTGGCGATCCTATCAACACCGGGATGCACTGTCCTACAGCAACAAAGCCCCACGCCCTCTCCATGATTTTGAGCTTGACCAGTTCGTACGTGTACATTTTGAGGGTATAGTGGTAGCCTCCACAGAAGATGCCAAACGCCCATGCGTACAATGCGAACGCGTTAAAGTCTTTGGCCATGATGAGGAGGAGAGTGAGCAACCCACACGCTATACACGAGGACTGGCACAGATGGTGGGTGGAAATAACGCACTCTTTACTCTCGCGGATGACGATGTATCCGTGAATAAGACAGCCGAGTAGGAATCCCAGACCCAGGTAGACATTATACAGCAGTAACATATCCTTGTCGTAATGCTCTGACCCCGTCTTTATCTGAAAGGTCAAAAGAATATATTTATGAATTGTCCTGTCATCAGATCACACATCAAGCCTCAGTTTAGTGCCTTTTAGATTGTTTCATTAGCCGGTGCGCTTAGCGCTAACGTTTTGATAGGTTTTCAATTTCCACTGATAATTTCTTAATAAATTTTCTTAAATAGAATGGCAAACCCAAATATGTGACTGACAAAATTGCGATGTCATTACATTTGCTTTACCTATTAAATCAGAAACGAGAGGCAAAAACGGGCTGTATCTCGCACTTACTGTTCAACCATGTTGACAATTACATCTTATATATATATGTGACCTTCAAAATGGGTCAAGGTCATTTTTTAAAATTCGAACTTAAAATAATCACTCTACAACTTATGGATATAGTTGGAAGATTTTAACATGTTTTGTTTCCATGTGACCTTCCGAATTGGTCAACGTCATTTATATGAACCATATTCATACTCCATCACATTAGGAAGCTTAAGACCAGAAATCCTTCTATAATACCTCCTGGATCTATTTTTACACATTCGACCCCTGTGACATTGAAAGGGAGACAATGTCGTTTAGTTAAACACAAATTTAATAGCATTATAATTTAACAAGCTATAGTTATAAATACTGTTACGCAATGCCCTACTGATCTATGGACAACGTCGGTATAAGGTTTTAACATAATCTATAACGCATTGAAATTCTTGATTCCGGTAACCTTGAAAGTGCATCAAGGTCATTCAATTTAACAAACATAATAACCAATCATTTGATAGTTCATATCATTTCAACGATAAAAACAGCATCATAATAGTATGTCATTAGAAATAAGATTGTATATTTTGGAAAGCTTATTACCATGACGACGAAAGGAACGTAAATTCCCAAGCCTACAATTCCAGTGATACACATTAGGGCCTGGAGGGAACGCATTCTAAGTGCAGAAAAGTCAAAGTAGGCCACGGTGTTGTCGTCCTCCTGATCCCTACGACCCTTTTTCTGTGACTTAATGTGCACAATAACCTTCCGCCGGGGATGATACATGGACGCGGAGCGATACAGGGATCCTGCGAAGATCGTCAGCACAAGGATACCAGCTAGGCACTGAAGGGCTACCCGCCATTCTAATTTTCTGGAAAAAATGTCATGGAACTTATATTTACATAAACCATTTTTAACATCTTTACATCGAATTTAATGAGATGAAGCTATTAGAAGTTTATCAGTATGTTTCTAATTCCTATCAGACTTATTTTTGTTCCATATAATCAATTACACAGTATTAAAACTAAGATGGCTACGGAGAGAAATATGAGACAAGAGATAGAAGGTCGAAGATTACGGAATTATTTTACGTATGATTTTACATGACGTTTATTTCAATAAAGCCAGATACATCTAAAAGAATGTGTGTTTTCTGATGCCCTGATGTCGTTAAGGGAGTTTTGTAGTGTTTAACTGACTACCGAGGATCACTATCAACCTAGCCTACCGGTTATCTGCTATACCGTGTATAACGACTACTCCAATTGAATTACAAAAAAATAAAATAGGACCCTTATGTCTCCAACACACTGGGAGGATAGTGGCACAACTGGAAAAAGACCCTTATGTCTCCAACACACTGAGAGGATAGTGGCACAACTGGAATAGGACCCTTATGTCTCCAACACACTGAGAGGATAGTGGCACAACTGGAAAGGACCCTTATGTCTCTAACACACTGAGAGGATAGTGGCACAACTGGAATAGGACCCTTATGTCTCCAACACACTGAGAGGATAGTGGCACAATTGGAATACTGGTGACTGGATTGGTCACGTTGTGTATGTATTATATACGTATGTATGATATACGTGTGCATAACAACACAGCCTTTAGCCATACAAACACATAGGGCAGATTTTTAGTCACTATATTCTTACATCGAACAAAGTATTATTTAAATTATTTCCCGCAAAATATTGATCATGGCATGTCTGATCACACTGATACCATGGTATCAGCGCTTATATAACCCTCCAATATGCAGGTCATTGTTGGCATGGCTGCTCATCACAGATTACTGTTTCTTTATAGGATAACGAATTATATTTCTTTTTGTGTGTAGCTACTTATACGTATTACATTGTTTCTGTAAATCCAGGGACTTTGTTTTGTTTTGTTCAGCATTTGTTTTTGTTTTGTTCTCTTTTTTTATATGAACAAAACAAACCTCGGATCGATAGCTGGAGTTCAACAGGCATGTATTTACTAAAAATAGATTCGTGCTTCTATTTTATCGCGATGCTTGAACTCTGTGACGTCGGTATGTCGTTTGAAGTCGGTGTCGAATGGATGTCTCCACACCGCAGATGAGAAGTGTGCACCACTGATCATAGCTGTTACCACGTGAACAGTATGTAGGGTGAATATTGGCCGGGAATGTTAGATAACCGTGTGGACGATATGATTTGTAGGTCACCGTGGGTCAACATTGGACGGTACAGTTATGCTAACTGTGTGGACGGTATGAGTTGTAGGTCGCTGTGGGTCAACGTTATGCTAACTGTGTGGACGGAATGAGTTGTAGGACGCTGTGGGTCAACATTGGACGGTACAGTTATTATAACTGTGTGGACGGTATGAGTTGTAGGTCGCTGTGGGGCAACATTGGACAGTAAAGTTATGCTTACTGTGTGGACGGTATGGGTTGTAGGTCGCTGTGGGTCAACATTGCACGGTACAGTTATGCTAACTGTGTGGCCGGTATGAGTTGTAGGTCGCTGTGGGTCAACATTTGACGGTACAGTTATGATAACTGTGTGGACGTTATGAGTTGTAGGTCGCTGTTGGTCAACCTTGGACGGTACAGTTATGATAATTGTGTGTGAATTGTAGGTCGCTGTGGGTCACCATTGGACGGTACAGTTATGCTTACTGTGTGGACGGTATGAGTTGTAGGTCGCTGGGGGTCACCCTTGGACTGTACAGTTATGCTTACTGTGTGGACGGTATGAGTCGTAGGTCGCTGTGGGTCAACATTGGACGGTAAAGTTATGCTAACTGTGTGGACGGTATGAGTTGTAGGTAGCTGTGGGTCAACATTGGACGGTACAGTTATGATAATTGTGTGTGAATTGTAGGTCGCTGTGGGTCACCATTGGACTGTAAAGTTATGCTTACTGTGTGGACGGGATGAGTTGTAGGTCGCTGTGGGTCAACATTGGGCGGTACAGTTATGCTTACTGTGTGGACGTTATGAGTTGTAGGTCGCTGTTGGTCAACATTGGACGGTACAGTTATGCCAACTGTGTGGACGGTATGAGTTGTAGGTAGCTGTGGGTCAACATTGGACGGTACAGTTATGCCAACTGTGTGGACGGTATGAGTTGTAGGTCGCTGTGGGTCAACATTGGACGGTAAAGTTATGCTTACTGTGTGGACGGGATGAGTTGTAGGTCGCTGTGGGTCAACATTGGGCGGTACAGTTATGCTTACTGTGTGGACGTTATGAGTTGTAGGTCGCTGTTGGTCAACATTGGACGGTACAGTTATGCCAACTGTGTGGACGGTATGAGTTGTAGGTCGCTGTGGGTCAACATTGGACAGTAAAGTTATGCTTACTGTGTGGACGGTATGAGTTGTAGGTCGCTGTGGGTCAACATTTGACGGTACAGTTATGCTAACTGTGTGGACGGTATGAGGTGTAGGTCGCTGTGGGTCACCATTGGACGGTACAGTTATGCTAACTGTGTGGACGGGATGAGTTGTAGGTAGCTGTGGGTCAACATTGGACGGTACAGTTATGCCAACTGTGTGGACGGTATGAGTTGTAGGTCGCTGTGGGTCAACATTGGACGGTACAGTTATGATAACTGTGTGGACGGTATGAGTTGTAGGTCGCTGTGGGTCACCATTGGACGGTACAGTTATGATAACTGTGTGGACGTTATGAGTTATAGGTCGCTGTTGGTCAACATTGGACGGTACAGTTATGCTAACTGTGTGGACGGTATGAGTTGTAGGTCGCTGTGGGTCAACATTGGACGGTACAGTTATTATAACCGTTTGGACGGTATGAGCTGTAGGTAGTTGTACGGGTCAACATTAGACGGTACAGTTATGATAACTTTGTGGACGGTATGAGTTGTAGGTGGTTGTAGGGCCAACATTGAACGATAGATGTGGACGATATGAGTTGTAGGTAGTTGTAGGGCCAACATTGAACGGTAGAGTTATTACAACTGTGTGGACGATATGAGTTGTAGGTAGTTGTAGGGTCAACATTGAACGGTAGAGTTATTATAACTGTGAGCACGATATGAGTTGTAGGTAGTTGTAGGGCCAACATTGAACGGTAGAGTTATTATAACTGTGTGGACGATATGAGTTGTAGGTAGTTGTAGGGTCAACATTGAACGGTAGAGTTATGATAACTGTTTTGATGGCATGAGTTGTAGGTAGTTGTAGGGTCAATATTGGACAGGAGTGTTAAGTTAACTGTTCTGACGGTGTATATATATGAGTGGAAGGTTGTTGTAGGGTCAATATTGACGGGAGTGTTAAGATAACTTTTTGGACGTAATGAATTGTAGGTAGTTGTAGAGTCAATATTGACGGGAGAATTAGGTAATTGTGTGGACAGTATGAGTTTTAGGCAGTTGCAGAATTACTTCAATTACTACCTTGAAAGTAGGTTGAGGTCGTTTTCATTCTCAAACTTTATCATGCTCTTTCCAAGCAAGCCACCAGCCAAAATATGAATAGTCTATACCCTCAGTTCTTCAGAAGAAGTCGTTAAAAGTGTTTGACATATTTGACCGCTGTCACCTTGAAAGTTGGTCAAGGTCATTTTCATTCTCAAACTTTGTCGGGCTCCATCCCAGGAATCCACCAGCCAAATATAAAGATTCTTTACCTTTCAGTTCTTCAGAAGAAGTCATTTGAAGAGTATGACACATTTGACCCCTATGACCTTGAAATTAGTTCGACGTCGTTTTAATTCTCAAACTTTGTCTGGCTCTATCCCAGGAATCCACCAGCCAAATATGAAAATTCAGGAGAATTCGTTTGAAGACTTTCACACATTTGACCGCTGTGACCTTGAAACTAGGTCAAAGTCATTATCGTTCTCAAGATTTGTCGGGCTCTATCCCAGGAAACGACCAGCTAAATATGAAGATTCTATACCTTTCAGTTCTTCAGAAGAAGTCGTTTGAAGAGTTTCAGATATTTGACCACTGTGACCTTGACATTAGACCAAGGTCATTTTCATTCTCAAACATTATGTGGAATTATCCAAGGAATTCACCAGCCAAACATGAAGATTTTATACCATTCAGTTCTTCAGAAGAAGTCGTTTGAAGAGTTTGACACATTTGACCACTGTGACCTTGACATTAGACCAAGGTCATTTTCATTCTCAAACTTTATCTGGCATTATCCAAGGAATTCACCAGCCAAACATGAAGATTCTATACCTTTCAGTTTTTCAGGAGGAGTCGTTTGATGTGTTTGACATATTCTACCTTGTGACCTTGAAAGTAGGTCAAGGTCATTTTCATTTTCAAACTTCGTCTGGCTCAATCTCAGGAAGCCCCCAGTCAAATATGAAGATTAAATACCTTTTAGTTTTTCAGAAGAAGTCGTTTGAAGAGTTTGACACATTTGACTCCTGTGACCTTGAAAGTAGGTCAAGGTCATTTTCATTTATAAACTTTGTCGGGCTTCTACCAATGAAGCTTTCAGCCAAATATTATGACTTTAGGCCTGCCCGTTCTTCAGAAAAAAAATGTTTAAAGGAAACGATGACGGACGACGACGACGGACGGTCGACGGAAGCTGCACCATGAAATACGCTCACTTGCCTTTCGGGCAGGTGAGCTCATAAATATATATGGCCTTGACTTTTGGCCAACTTCTATGAAAAATATAATGGTTTTGTAGAGCTAATGTCCTATAAAACAGTTAGTCATTTGACTAACGGAGGGAAAAGCAAAATTGAAGTATGCGTTTAGGTCCAGTAGCATAATCAGCGGAGGTGCCAAAGCGTCGTATCATTTGAACTTGATTTTGGGTTGATTTAATGGGGAAAAATTCAGCTGACAATACACTGGCAACCATTGACAGTTTATCAATGTAACAAACATCTAGATAGGGCAGTAATTAGCGACTATCTGGTGCATCACTGTGACAAACATCGAACCGAGACAATACTAAGCGACTATCTGGTGCATCACTGTGACAAACATCAAACGGAGATAATAATAAGCGACTATCTGTTTCATCACTGTGACAAACATCCAGATAGGGCAGTAATAAGCGACTAGATGGTTCATCACTGTGAAAAACATCTAGATAGGGCAGTAATAAGCGACTAGATGGTTCATCACTGTGACAAACATCTATATAGGGCAGTAATAAGCGACTAGATGGTTCATCACTGTGACAAACATCAAACGGAGATAATAATAAGCGACAAGATGGTGCATCACTGTGACAAACATCTATATAGGGCAGTAATAAGCGACTAGATGGTTCATCACTGTGACAAACATC
>NW_018407357.1:458047-490374 GCF_002113885.1 Mizuhopecten yessoensis
GCAGTAATAAGCGACTTGCTGGTTCATCACTGTGACAAACATCTAGATAGGGCAGTAATAAGCGACTAGATGGTTCATCACTGTGACAAACATCGAACCGAGACAATATTAAGCGACTAGATGGTTCATACCTGTGAAAAACATCTAGATAGGGCAGTTATAAGCGACTTGCTGGTTCATCACTGTGACAAACATCTAGATAGGTCAGTAATAAGCGACTAGATGGTTCATAACTGTGACAAACATCTAGATAGGTCAGTAATAAGCGAATATCTGGTTCATCACTGTGACAAACTTTGAACCGAGACAATATTAAGCGACTAGATGGTTCATCACTGTGAAAAACATCTAGATAGGGCAGTAATAGGCGACTAGATGGTTCATCACTGTGATAAACTTCTGGATAGGGCAGTAATAAGCGACACGATGGTTCATCACTGTGACAAACATCTGTATAGGGCAGTACTAAGTGACAAGATGGTTCATCACTGTGACAAACATCTGGATAGGGCAGTAATAAGCGACTATATGGTTCATCAATGTGACAAACATCTAGATAGGGCAGTAATAAGCGACTAGATGATTCATCAATGTGACAAACATCTAAATAGAGCATTAATAAGCGACTAGATGGTTCATCACTGTGAATAACATCTAGATAGGGCAGTAATAGGCGACTAGATGGTTCATCACTGTGATAAACATCTGGATAGGGCAGTAATAAGCGACACGATGGTTCATCACTGTGACAAACATCTATATAGTGCAGTACTAAGTGACAAGATGGTTCATCACTGTGACAAACATCTAGATAGGGCAGTAATAAGCGACTAGATGATTCATCAATGCGACAAACATCTAAATAGAGCATTAATAAGCGACTTTCTGGTTGATCACTGTTTCAAACTTTTAGATAGGGCAGTAATAAGCGACTATATGGTTCATCACTGTGCCAAACATCTAGATAGGTCAGTAATAAGCGAATATCTGGTTCATCACTGTGACAAACATCTATATAGGGCAGTAATTAGCGACTATCTGGTTCATCACTGTGACAAACATCTATATAGGGCAGTAATAAGCGACTAGATGATTCATCAATGTAACAAACATCTAAATAGAGCATTAATAATCCACTTGCTGGTTCATCACTGTGACAAACATCTGGATAGGTAAGTAATAAGCGACTATATGGTTCATCACTGTGCCAAACATCTAGATAGGTCAGTAATAAGCGAATATCTGGTTCATCACTGTGACAAACATCTATATAGTGCAGTACTAAGTGACAAGGTGGTTCATCACTGTGACAAACATCTATATAGGGCAGTAATAAGCGACTAGATGATTCATCAATGCGACAAACATCTAAATAGAGCATTAATAAGCGACTTGCTGGTTCATCACTGTGACAAACATCTAGATAGGGCAGTAATAAGCGACTAAATGGTTCATCACTGTGACAAACATCGAACAGAGACAATATTAAGCGACTAGATGGTTCATACCTGTGAAAAACATCTAGATAGGGCAGTAATAAGCGACTTGCTGGTTCATCACTGTGACAAACATCTAGATAGGTCAGTAATAAGCGACTAGATGGTTCATAACTGTGACAAACATCTAGATAGGTCAGTAATAAGCGAATATCTGGTTCATCACTGTGACAAACTTTGAACCGAGACAATATTAAGCGACTAGATGGTTCATCACTGTGAAAAACATCTAGATAGGGGAGTAATAGGCGACTAGATGGTTCATCACTGTGATAAACATCTGGATAGTGCAGTAATAAGCGACACGATGGTTCATCACTGTGACAAACATCTATATAGGGCAGTACTAAGTGACAAGATGGTTCATCACTGAGACAAACATCTAGATAGGGCAGTAATAAGCGACTAGATGGTTCATCACTGTGACAAACATCTATATAGGGCAGTACTAAGTGACAAGATGGTACATCACTGTGACAAACATCTAGATAGGGCAGGAATAGGCGACTAGATAGATCATCACTGTGATAAACATCTGGATAGTGCAGTAATAAGCGACACGATGGTTCATAACTGTGACAAACATCTATATAGGGCAGTACTAAGCGACAAGATGGTTCATCACTGTGACACACATCTATATAGGGCAGTATTAAGTGACAAGATGGTTCATCACTGTGACAAACATCTAGATAGGGCAGTAATAGGCGACTAGATAGTTCATCACTGTGATAAACATCTGGATAGGGCAGTAATAAGCGACTAGATGGTTCATACCTGTGACAAACATCTATTTGGGCAGTAATAAGCGACTAGATGGTTCATCACTGTGACAAACACCTATATAGGGCAGTTATAAGCGACTAGATGGTTCATCACTGTGACAAACATCTAGATAGGGCAGTAATAAGCGACTATATGGTTCATCACTGTGACAAACATCTAGATAGGTCAGTAATAAGCGACTAGATGGTTCAATATGTTTTAATATAATATTTTTGATACCTCACACAACAGACACAATACAAAGACAAAATCTGTAAAATCGAAAATACAATAGCACTCTAAAGTAACTATAATTAAATTATAGATTTACACTCAAAAGAAGACGATGTAATTATCGCGAGGTTTCCTGATGAAAGGAATGTAACAACACGAGAATACTGATCGACAAACCCGGCAATAAGTGGGATCACATTGGTCTAAAAGAAGGAGTAGCGTGTCCTATGATGTGTTTTTCGAAAGTATATTTCGGTACATGTTACATTTTAATTGTCAATAATCTATAATATAAGAGTTTTATATATAAAAAAAAAAAAGTTTTTTTTTACAGGCTAACAAAGACTACGCTGTATCGCTGAAAAAGCATGTTTATATCACGTGGTGTGTACCTGACTTATCCAGTTTATGCGCGTGTAATGTCATGTGTTACACACCTGACTCATCCGTGAAAAACGTGTGATGTCACGTGGTGTGTACCTGACCTATCGTCAAAGAGCATGTGTGATGTCACGTGGTGTGTACCTGGCCTATTCACGAAGAGCATGTGTGATGTCGCGTGGTGTGTACCTATCCTATCCACGAGGATCATGTGTGATGTCACGTGGTGGTGTGTACCTGACATATCCACGAAGAGCATGTGTGATGTCACGTGGTGTGTACCTGGCCTATTCACGAAGAGCATGTGTGATGTCACGTGGTGTGTACCTATCCTATCCACGAGGATCATGTGTGATGTCATGTGGTGGTGTGTACCTGACCTATCCACGAAGAGCATGTGTGATGTCACGTGGTGTGTACCTGACCTATCCACGAAGAAATGTGTGATGTCACGTGGTGTGTACCTGACCTATCCATGAAATACATGTTTGATGTCACGCAGTGTGTAGCTGACTACTTTTCCTTGACGTGTAACTTTACGTTACGTAACTGACGATTTCATTTATTCAAAACTTTTAATTTTACCATGTAATAAATGCATAAACCTACTTGTACAGATTCCTAAACAAAACGGACATCACAGCAGCGCCGAGTCCTGTACCGGAAATCATGATCATTTCCGCTAAATGCCGTTTCCGGCGGAAATAACGTCCAACAATAATATTGGCAGAAGTAAGAGTTATTCCACTTCCCAATGAAAGCACGACGCAGTGACTGATAAATAACTGATCCATTTCGGTTGAGAAGGCTAAAAACAAGCACCCAAGGGAACAGATAAGGCCCCCAATGACGGCGTACAGTCTCGGGCTTTTTCGTTGACAGATTGTGGCGATGATAGGCGAAAGGAAAAGCGTGATGCTGACACCGACACTTCCGAGCCATGCTGAAACAGAATAGGACACGAATTAGCACAGGAGACTCATAGGAATATACCGATAATGTGCGTCGAGAACCAGCAACGAGTGTTTGAACAAAGAAAACGCGTTCATGGTTCTTCACGTGCGATGTCAGTTTTATGAGTTATTGAATTGTAAAACCGACTGTAGATCAGATATATATTGCAAATCTACTACTTAGAGACGGACGTCCTGATATAATCTAACGCACTAATAGGACGTCAAACTCTAGAAAACCAAACCAAACTAAAGTTATTAATGAATTGTAAAGTTAATGCCAACGTTAATTTATAGTCATTTGAACCAAATGTTGTTGATGTTTTCATATAGGGATACATATATCTTTATAGAATGTAAGTGATTCTATTCCGACCAATACAAGTACATAAAATGATAATGTCTAAATGCTTTACATACGTGACACAGATACAGATATACTATAACCACATGACATAATACATCATACGGAATCAGCCCCCTAACCAGAAGACACGGAAGAAAACCACCAACTCTGCAGGGGGCCCGAATGAGTCGCCTCTAATGACACCCAGTGTGGTTCAGCAGATATGTTCTTTTCACGAACTGTACAGTAGTTTCCAAAACATACAATATGTATGTTTTGGAAAATAAAACAACTTTTAAGCTAACATGTTAGCATGTAATACGTTTAATATACATGAACGAATATTAAACACTCACAAGAAGCAAGTGAAAAGAAGCAAGTTAAGACGATATCTGTAGAGAGCTGAACGTGCTGTTATGTCCCTATACCTGTCGGAGAGATGATATAAAACGCTAACGAAAACGAGTAAACAATGCGAGGAAACAGATATTACAGACCGCAGTGATGGTAATAAGAGCGAGAAAACAAAACAATGCCCCAGATCGATCGCCGCCATCATGGTGCTATATGGCGCATGGCGGACACCTCTACCGTCTGTCTTTCCTCGAGATCGCATCGTCTCTCGAGGGGGTATATTAGTATTCATGGGTGGACTGAAAACATGGACTGCACTGGAATATACGTATTCCAATGTAATTCCAATGTATCTGACATAAATACACTTGTACCAATGTACCTTACAAACGCTTACCAATGTACTTGACACACGTGTACCAATGTGCCTTACAAACGCTTACCAATGGACTTGACACACGTGTACCAATGTAGCTTACAAACGCTTACCAATGAACTTGACACACGTGTACCAATGTACTTTACAAACGCTTACCAATGTACTTGACACACGTGTACCAATGTACCTTAAACAAGCGAGTACTAATGTACCTTACAAATCCATGCACGTGCATCAAACTACCTGACACAGAACTACAGATGTACAAGTGTCCCTGAAAGAAAACACACGTGTACCAGTGTAGCTGATATAGAAATACACATGTACCAATGTACCTGACACAATGATACACATGTACCAATGTACCTGACAATGATACACTTGTACCAATGTACCTGACACAATGATACACATGTTCAAAAAGTACCTGACACAATGATACACATGTACCAATGAACCTGACACGATGATACACATGTACAAATGTACCTGATACGATGATACACATGTACCAATGTATCTGACATGATGATACACATGTACCAATGTACCTGAAACAATGATACACATGTACCAAAGTACCTGACACAATAATACACATGTACCAATGTACCTGACACAATGATATACATGTACCAATGTACCTGACACAATGATACACATGTACCAATGTACCTGACAATGATACACATGTACTAATGTACCTGATACAATCATACACATGTACTAATGCACCCGACACAGTTATTAATAAATTGACCCGTGTCATAGCGGACCTGATGCTATAAGAACCATCGATTCATGTGAATTGAAGAGTTCTCATAACGAACACATCAGGCAAACGAGAATTTAGGTGAACGTATCGTGTACATATCAATCATACGGTCTACGAGATAGTGATGAGGCATGAATTCAGCTCGAGTAATCCTCGACAAATTAACTACATGTGTATCCAAATGATCGTAAACACATCCATATTACGAGTGAATTTTACTTCACTTGACGTGGTCAGATTAGCTACAGGTGAGGTCCACTGATGTGATCATGAGACGCATTGATTGCACGTGAAATTGTCATGTTTCGTAGTCACATCGATTACACGTGAAATTGACTTTTATCGATAACACATCGATTTCAAGAGGATTTCATGTTAATCGTAAACATATCGAGTGCAAGTGAAGCTAACATTTATCGTAAACATACTGATTATACGCGAATCTCATAGTAAACACACATCGATTGTGCGTGTGTTTTACTGTTATCGTTGACCCATCGAATACACGTGAAGCTACACATTTATCGAAAACACATCGATAACACGCAAATTTCATAGTAAACACATCGATTACACATGAATTTGACTTTTATCGAAAATACATCGATTGCACATGGATTTCACTTTGATCCTAGAAATATCGTTTGCACGTGCACCTAACAGATATCGCAAACACATCGAACGCATGTGATTTTAATTGAAAACACATCTATCGCACGTGAGTTTAATCGTAATATCGATTACACGTGCATTTGATTTTCATCGTAAACACAACGATTGCACTTAAATCTAACATTTATCGTAAATACATTAATTACACGTGAATTGAACTCTTAGAAACATTAAAGAGATTCACACACTTATCATCGGCTGACCTATACACACGCGGGTTGATTGATGGCCAGTCCAGCGTTTCCTTTAGATAGAAGATATACAGCGATACAAGTCTGTCTGCCATCACTCGCAGCCTACATGGACGTATCAGTCAGACGTTTGTCAAATCTAATAGCTTAACATCCAAACAATCAACAAGGTACCTATGTCTGCTAGCATTGTGTTGTTGTAGTCAGCTAGTTACTTACTCTGTGTGTAGTATATAACTAAAATATAAGTTATATTGTATTGCCATGCCAAGAAGTGGTACCGAGCATAAAGTGCTACTCTTGTACGTATGAACGTCCGTTCGGACGGCTTATCGTCTTCATATGATCCGAACTGTTGCAAGGACGTAAAACCCTTTAATTATAATAATAATGATAAACAGGGCGGTTAAATGGTTGCGTTAAGGTTAGTTTATGGTTTAAGTTCTGCAGCTAGGGTCACGCACCTTCACATCTTTACGAACCCTTTAAGAGTAGAACATTTTGCACAACATTTTTGTGACCTTTAACCTTAACCTCTTTGACCTAGATGAAGGTTTCAGTCGGTATCGACTAAGAGTTGCAGTTAGGTTCACAAAGCATCACGTTCGTATGTGCCTTTTTGTAGGAATTAGCATACGTCGTATTTGTCTATCTTTGGCTCAACTTTGTGTCCCGTATTTGCCGTCTATCCAGCCATGCATCTCATATTTGGTTTTTTCGTTGCTGTTTATCTTATATAATTATGTCCCTGGTTGACCCGTTTGTGTACCCCGTATACTCAGCCTCTGTTAACCCGGTTGGGCACCCCGTATAATAAACCACTGTCTACCCGAGTATGCACCCCGAACTATTAGCTCAGTTGTGCAACAAATCATTAGGCGAGGGTGTAATCTCGTAGATATTTACTAATGCTTAACACATATGATATAGATTGTTTAAAACTCTATCAAAGTCAGCAAAAATAAAATCTTGAATCTGATTGAATTCTAACACATAATGCGCATGCAAGCCTACATGCGACACAGGTCAACAAGTGTAGTGTCTTAAGAAAATGAACTGACAGCTACTTCAAAAACGTTTGGCCGCACTGTGAATTGGTCGTATTTTATATCATTTGGCGCCATTCTAACGTCTGTCGAAAGACGTCAATGTCTTGGTGCGAAAAGGTCGCACGCTAACCGAGCATGCAGACGACAGATCGATAGATCCCTCCTTTTGTTGTTGTGAGTCATGGCCTGGAGTAACTGACCTTACCGATTTACTGACCTCATCGAGTTGCCTTTACGGTAACCTGACATCACGGAGTTACTGACCTCACCTAGTTACTGACCTCACCGAGTTGCCGTTACAGTAACTTGTCTGGACAGAGATTGCCTAGACGAAACGGTTACCTCATCGGGGTGTATCTCTGAGTGCCAACATTTTTTATTTATCTGTAGGGCAATGTTTTGATAGGAATTATAGTCTGTTTTAGCTCAACTGGCCGGAAGGGCCATGTGAGCTTACGCCGTACTGCGGCGTCCGTTGTCCGTCCGTCGTCTGTCCGTCAACTTTTTCTTTTGAACGACTTCTTCTGAAGAACTGGAGGACCTAAGGTCATGATATTTGGCCCGTAAGTTCCTCATTAGAATGACCTTGACATACTTTAACGGTCACGGGGGTCAAATATGTTAAAAACTTCAAACAACAATATCCTAAGAACCATCTGGACTAGAGTCATGATACTTGGGTATGCTATGCAGACCAGCAGTGTTAGTCGTTTTTCTTCATTACAGTAATGAGGACAAATATCAACTTTAAGTGCTAGCTGGAGTCAAAGGTCAACGTGGGTTAAAAACTATAAAAATTGAAATTTCAAATTTCAGATAACAATTTCTAAAGAAGCGTTTAAGAGATCTATGTTAAAATGTCTTATGTTCTAGTAACCAAAGTTACCTATATGTCAGTTTCATGTAACAAAAGAAGCAGGTAAGCGATACAGGCCCTCTGGGCATTTTGTCTTAAATATTATCTGAGATCCAACAGGTAAATCTACCTGTAAAACTTGCATGTGATAAAAAAACAAGAGGCCCAGAGGGCCTGTATCGCTCACCTGAATATTTAAAACAGTCATAGCAAAATATTCTCATTCAATATTATATTGCACTACAAATATTTTCCTCGCAAACTTTGTCGGCTCCATCTGTTGAAACTACCAGCCAAATATTATTATAAGATTCTATCCTTTTTGGTTCTTCTTCAGAAGTTAATTGACATATTTTCCCCTGTGACTTTGTAAGTAGGTCAATGTCATTTTCCTTCTCATACTTTGTTAGCTCTATCCCAAAAAGCTACCAGCCAAATCTTATGAATCCATTCCATTTCGTTCTTAAGAACAAATCCTTTAAAATGCTGTTGATCTCTGTCCTTTAAGGTAGGTTGAGGTCATTTTCATTCCCAAACTTTGGTGAGCTCTATCCTAGGAAGCCACCAGCCAAATATTATAATGTTTTGTTTTCGATTATTCAGAAAAAGCGGTTTGATGTTTTTGACATATTTGACAACTGTGACCTTGAAAGTATGTCAAGGTCATTTTCATTCTCAAACTTTGTCTGGCTCTATCTCAGGAAGCCAACAGCCAAACACAAAGATTCTATACCTTTTAGTTCTTCAGAAGAAGCTGTTTAAAGAGTTTTTACATATTTGACCGCTGTGACATTGAAAGCAAGTCAAGGTCAATTTCGTTCTCACACTTTATCGGGCTTCATCCAAGGAAGCCACCAGCGTAATATGAAGATTCTATAACTTTTAATTCTTCAGAAGAGGTCGTTTGAAGTGTTTTACATATTTGACCGCTGTGACCTTGAAAAAACGTCAAGGTCATTTTCATTTTCAAACTTTGTTGGGATCCATCCCAGGAAGCCACCAGCCAAATTTGAAGATTCTATACCTTTTAGTTCATCAGAAGAAGTCGTTTGAAGAGTTTTTACATATTTGACCGCTGTGACCTTGAAAGTAAGTCAAGTTCAATTTCATTCTCAAACTTTATCGGGCTTCATCCAAGGAAGCCACCAGCAAAATATGAAGATTCTATAGCTTTTAGTTCATCAGAAGAAGTCGTTTGAAGCGTTTGACATATTTGACCGCTGTGACCTTGAAAGCACGTCAAGGTCATTTTCATTTTCAAACTTTGTTGGGCTCCATCCCAGGAAGCCATCAGCCAGATATGAAGATTCTATCCCTCTAAGTTCTTCAGAAGAAGTCGTTTGAAGAGTTTGACACATTTGACCCCTGTGACCTTGAAAGAAGGTCAAGATCATTTTCATTCTCAAACTTTGTCAGGCTCCAACCAACGAAGCTATCACCCAAATATCATGACTCCAGGCCTGTCCATTCTTCTGAAGAAGTCGTTAAAAGGAAAAGTTGACGGACGACGGACGACGCACCATGACATAAGCTCACTTGCCCTTGGGGCAGGTGAGCTAAAAATGTATATCTAATTACATACTTTACCATGTAATACATGTTCTTACATATACATTTGTTTAAGTAAACATATATATTTTACATATTATGTTCTTGACAACATTAATAAGCTAATCCATGTAGTATTTCACATGCAAATCAAATAAAAAGATACCGTATGTAGCACAATTAACTATAATTTAACAACACACTAATAAGTATCTTATAGTTATTTGTCGTACGGATATGACAAAATGGAAACCACATCCGACGAAGGTTACAAAACGGTAACCACATCCGACGAAGTTTACAAAATAGGAACCACATCCGACGGAGGTTACAAAACGGTAACCACATCCGACGGAGGTTACAAAACGGTAACCACATCCGACGGAAGATTCCAAAACGATAACCACATCCGAAGAAGGTGACAAAACAGTAACAACATCCGACGAAGTTTAAAAAACGGTAACCACATCCGACGGAGGTTACAAAACGGTAACCACATCCGACGGAGGTTACAAAACGGTAACCACATCCGACGGAGGTGATAAACCGGTAACCACATCCGACGAAGGTTACAATGGGTAACCACCTCAGAAAAAAGTAACAAAACGGTAACCACCACCAACGGAGAAGACGAAACGGAAACCACATTAGACGCATGTGACTTTACAGGTACCGTGATAAAGATAAGGCTACATTGATGTTTAACCTGACCGGAAGAAGATGACCTGACGGTAGCTTGACTGGATGAAGTTGACTATATGGTAACCTGACTGGGAGGAGATGAACTAACGGTAACTCTACTGGAAGGAGATGACCTGAGGGTATCTCTACTGGAAGGAGATGACCTGACGGTAGCTCTACTGTAAGGATATGACCTGACGGTAGCTCTACTGGAAGTAAATGACCTGACGGTAGCTCTACTGGAAGGAGATGACCTGACGGTAGCTCTACTGGATGGAGATGTGCCCCGAGCTCTACTGGAAGGAGATGACCTGACGGTATCTCTACTCGAAGGAAATGACCTGACGGTAGCTCTACTTGTATGAGATTACCTGACGGTAGCTTGACTGTAAAGTTGCCTGACTGTAAAAGGTTGACCTGACGGGAGCCTGACTGGAAGGAGATGACCTGACGGTAGCTCTTCTGGAAGGATATGACCTGACGGTATCTCTACTGGAAGGAACTGACCTGACGGTAGCTCTACTGGAAGTAAAGGACCTGACGGTAGCTCTACTGTAAGGATATGACATGACGGTAGCTCTACTGGAAGTAGATGACCTGAGGGTATCTCTACTGGAAAGAGATGACCTGAAGCTACTGGAAGGAGATGACCTGGCGGTAGCTCTACTGGCAGGAGATGACCTGGCGGTAGCTCTACTGGATGGAGATGTGACCGTAGCTCTACTGGAAGGAGATGACCTGAAGGTAGCTTGACTGTAAAAAGATGACCTGACGGTAGCTTGACTGGAAGGAAATGACCTGACGGTAGCTCTACTGGAAGGAGATGACCTGACGGTAGCTCTACTGGAAAGAGATGACCTGACGGTAGCTCTACTTGGAGGAGATTAACTGACGGTAGCTTTACTGTAAAAAGGTGACCTTACGGTAGCCTGACTGGAAAGAGATGACCTCACGGTAGCTCTACTGGAAAGAGATGACCTGACGGTAGCTCTACTTGGAGGAGATTACCTGCCGGTAGCTTGACTGTAAAAAGGTGACCTTACGGTAGCCTGACTGGAAAGAGATGACCTCACGGTAGCTCTACTGGAAAGAGATGACCTGACGGTAGCTCTACTTGGAGGAGATTACCTGACGGTAGCTTTACTGTAAAAAGGTGACCTTACGGTAGCCTGACTGGAAGGAGATGACCTGGCGGTAGCCTGACTGGAAGGAAACGACCTGACAGTAGCTCTACTTGGAGGAGATTACCTGACGGTAGCCTGACTGGAAGGAAATGACCTCACGGTAGCTTGACTTGAAGGAGATGACCTTACGGTAGCTCTACTTGGAGGAGATTACCTGACGGTAGCTTGACTGTAAAAAGATGACCTGACGGTAGCTCTACTTGGAGGAGATTACCTGACGGGAGCCTGACTGGAAGGAAACGACCTGACAGTAGCTCTACTGGAAAGAGATGACCTGACGGTAGCTCTACTTGGAAGAGATTACCTGACGGTAGATCGACTGTAAAAAGATGACCTGACGGTAGCCTGACTGGAAGGAGATGACCTGACGGTAGCTCTACTTGGAAGAGATTACCTGACGGTAGATCGACTGTAAAAAGATGACCTGACGGTAGCTTGACTGGAAGGAGATGACCTGACGGTAGTCTGACTGGATGGAAATGACCTCACGGTATTTTGACTGGAAGGAAATGACCTGACGGTAGCTGTACTTGGAGGAGATTACCTGACGGTAGCTTGACTGTAAAAAGATGACCTAACGGTAGCCTGACTGGAAGGAAATGACCTCACGGTAGCTTGACTGGAAGGAGATGACCTAACGGTAGCCTGACTGGAAGGAAATGACCTCACGGTAGCTTGACTGGAAGGAGATGACCTAACGGTAGCCTGACTGGAAGGAGATGACCTGACGGTAGCTCTACTTGGAGGAGATTACCTGACGGTAGCCTGACTGGAAGGAAATGACCTCACGGTAGCTTGACTGGAAGGAGATGACCTAACGGTAGCCTCACTGGAAGGAAATGACCTCACGGTAGCTTGACTGGAAGGAAATGACCTGACGTTAGCTCTACTGGAAGGAGATGACCTGACGGTATCTCTAATGGAAGGAGATGACCTGGCGGTAGCTCTACTGGAAGGAGATGACCTGGCGGTAGCTCTACTGGAAGGAGATAACCTGGCGGTAGCTCTACTGGAAGGAGATGACCTTGCGGTAGCTCTACTGGAAGGAGATGACCTTACGGTAGCTCTACTGGAAGGAGATGACCTGGCGGTAGCTCTACTGGGAGGAGATTACACGACGGTAGCTTGACTGTAAAAAGATGACCTGACGGTAGCTTGACTGTAAAAGGTTGACCTGACGGTTGCCTGCTGGAAGGAGATGACCTGGCGGTAGCTTGACTGGAAGGAGATGACCTGCCGGTAGCTCTGCTTGGAGGAGATTACCTGACGGTAGCCTGACTGTAAAAAGATGACCTGACGGTAGCCTGACTGGAAGTAGATGACCTGACGGTAGCCTGACTGGGAGGAGATGGCCTGACGGTAGCGCTACTGGAAAGAGATGACCTGACGGTAGCTCTACTTGGAGGAGATTACACGACGGTAGCTTGACTGTAAAAAGGTGACCTTACGGGAGCCTGACTGGAAGGAAATGACCTGACGGTAGCTCTACTTGGAGGAGATTACCTGACGGTAGCTTGACTGTAAAAAGATGACCTGACGGTAGCTTGACTGGAAGGAGATGACCTGACGCTAGCTCTACTTGGAGGAGATTACCTGACGGTAGCTTGACTGTAAAAAGATGACCTCACGGTAGACTGACTGGAAGGAGATGACCTGACGGTAGCTTGACTGGAAGGAGATGACCTGACGCTAGCTCTACTTGGAGGAGATTACCTGACGGTAGCTTGACTGTAAAAAGATGACCTGACGGTAGCTTGACTGGAAGGAGATGACCTGACGGTAGTCTAACTGGATGGAAATGACCTCACGGTAGCTTGACTGAAAGGAAATGACCTGACGGTAGCTCTACTTGGAGGAGATTACCTGACGGTAGCCTGACTGTAAAAAGATGACCTCACGGTAGCCTGACTGTAAAAATATGACCTGACGGTAGCCTGACTGGAAGGAGATGACCTGACGGTAGCCTGACTGGGAAGAGATGACCTGACGGTAGCCTCACTGGAAGTAAATGACCTGACGGTAGCTTGACTGGAAGGAGATGACCTAACGGTAGCCTGACTGGAAGGAGATGACCCGACGGTAGCTTGACTGGATGGAGATGACCAGACGGTAGCTCTACTTGGAGGAGATTACCTGACGGTAGCCTGACTGTAAAAAGATGACCTGACGGTAGCCTGACTGGAAGGAGATGACCTGACGGTAGCTCTACTGGAAGGAGATGACCTGGCGGTAGCTCTACTGGAAGGAAATGACCTGGCGGTAGCTCTACTGGAGGGAGATGACCTGGCGGTAGCTCTACTGGAAGGAGATGACCTGGCGGTAGCTCTACTGGAAGGAGGTGACCTGACGGTAGCTCTACTGGAAGGAGATGACCTGGCGGTAGCTCTACTGGAAGGGGATGACCTGGCGGTAGCTCTACTGGAAGGAGATGACCTGGAGCTCTACTTGGAGGAGATTACCTGACGGTAGCCTGACTGGAAGGAAATGACCTGACGGTAGCTCTCCTTGGAGGAGATTACCTGACGGTAGCCTGACTGTAAAAAGATGACCTGACGGTAGCTTGACTGTAAAAGGTTGACCTGACGGTTGCCTGACTGTAAAAGGTCCTGACGGTAGCCTGACTGGAAGGAAATGACCTCACGGTAGCTTGACTGGAAGGAGATGACCTAACGGTAGCCTCACTGGAAGGAAATGACCTCACGGTAGCTTGACTGGAAGGAGATGACCTCACGGTAGCTTGACTGGAAGGAGATGACCTGACGGTAGCCTGACTGGGAAGAGATGACCTGACGGTACCCTCACTGGAAGGAAATGACCTCACGGTAGCTTGACTGGAAGGAGATGACCTGACGGTAGCCTGACTGGGAAGAGATTACCTGACGGTACCCTCACTGGAAGGAAATGACCTCACGGTAGCTTGACTGGAAGGAGATGACCTCACGGTAGCTTGACTGGAAGGAGATGACCTGACGGTAGCTCTACTTGGAGGAGATTTCCTGACGGTTGCCTGACTGTAAAAGGTTGACCTGACGGTAGCCTGACTGGAAGGAAATGACCTGACGGTAGCTCTCCTTGGAGGAGATTACCTGACGGTAGCCTGACTGTAAAAAGATGACCTGACGGTAGCTTGACTGTAAAAGGTTGACCTGACGGTTGCCTGACTGTAAAAGGTCCTGACGGTAGCCTGACTGGAAGGAAATGACCTGACGGTAGCTCTACTTGGAGGAGATTCCCTGACGGTAGCTTGACTGTAAAAAGATGACCTGACGGTAGCTTGACTGTAAAAGGTTGACCTGACGGTTGCCTGACTGTAAAAGGTCCTGACGGTAGCCTGACTGGAAGGAAATGACCTGACGGTAGCTCTACTGGAAGGAAATGACCTGGCGGTAGCTCTACTGGAGGGAGATGACCTGGCGGAAGCTCTACTGGAAGGAGGTGACCTGGCGGTAGCTCTACTGGAAGGAGATGACCGGGCGGTAGCTCTACTGGAAGGAGATGACCTGGCAGTAGCTCTACTGTATGGAGATGTGACCGTAGCTCTACTTGAAGGAGATGACCTGAAGGTAGCTTGACTGTAAAAAGATGACCTGACGGTAGCTTGACTGTAAAAGGTTGACCTGAGGGTTGCCTGACTGTAAAAGGTTGACCTGACGGTAGCCTGACTGGAAGGAAATGACCTGACGGTAGCTCTACTGGAAAGAGATGACCTGACGGTAGCTCTACTTGGAGGAGATTACCTGACGGTAGCTTGACTGTAAAAAGATGACCTGACGGTAGCCTGACTGGAAGGAGATGACCTGACGGTAGCTTGACTGGATGGAGATGACCTCACGGTAGCTTGACTGGAAGGAAATGACCTCACGGTAGCTCTACTGGAAAGAGATGACCTGACGGTAGCTCTACTTGGAGGAGATTACCTGACGGTAGCTTGACTGTAAAAAGATGACCTCACGGTAGCCTGACTGGAAGGAAATGACCTGACGGTAGCTCTACTGGAAAGAGATGACCTGAAGGTAGCTCTTCTTGGAGGAGATTACCTGACGGTAGCTTGACTGTAAAAAGGTGACCTGACGGTAGCCTGACTGGAAGGAGATGACCTGACGGGAGCCTGACTGGAAGGAGATGACCTGACGGTAGCTTGACTGGAAGGAGATGACCTGACGGGAGCCTGACTGGAAGGAGATGACCTGACGGAAGCCTGACTGGAAGGAGATGACCTGACGGTAGCCTGACTGGAAGGAAATGACCTGACGGTAGCTCTACTTGGAGAAGATTACCTGACGGTAGCCTGACTGGAAGTAAATGACCTCACGGTAGCTTGACTGGAAGGAGATGACCTGACGCTAGCTCTACTTGGAGGAGATTACCTGACGGTAGCCTGACTGGAAGGAAATGACCTCACGGTAGCTTGACTGGAAGGAGATGACCTGACGGTAGCTTGACTGGAAGGAGATGACCTCACGGTAGCTTGACTGGAAGGAGATGACCTAACGGTATCTCTACTGATAGGAGATGACCTAACGGTAGCTCTACTGGAAGGAGATGACCTCACGGTACCTTGACTGGAAGGAGATGACCTAACGGTAGCTTGACTGGATGAGGATGACCTAACGGTAGCTCGACTGGAAGGAGATGACCTGACGGTAGCATGACTGGAAGGAGATGAACTAACGGTATCTCTACTGATAGGAGATGACCTAACGGTAGCTCTACTGGAAGGAGATGACCTGACCGTAGCATGACTGGAAGGAGATGACCTAACGGTATCTCTACTGGAAGGAGATTACCTAACGGTAGCTCTACTGGAAGGAGATGACCTGACGGTAGCATGACTGGAAGGAGATGACCTAACGGTATCTCTACTGATAGGAGATGACCTAACGGTAGCTCTACTGGAAGGAGATGACCTCACGGCCTAACGGTATCTCTACTGGAAGGAGATGGTAGCTTGACTGGATGAGGATGACCTAACGGTAGCTCGACTGGAAGGAGATGACCTGACGGTAGCATGACTGGAAGGAGATGACCTAACGGTATCTCTACTGGAAGGAGATTACCTAACGGTAGCTTTACTGGAAGGAGATGACCTGACGGTAGCTTGACTGGATGGAGATGACCTGACGGTAGCTCTGCTGGAAGGAGATGACCTGACGGTAGCTTGGCTGGATGGAGATGACCTAACGGTAGCTTAACTTGATGGAGATGACCTAACGGTAGCTTAACTGGAAGGAGATGACGTGATATACCTCGTAAGATTATTTTACGTTGCAATTAAGGTAGTTGCCTTCGTTAAGGCGTCTGCTATCCCCGAAAGCCGCCGTATCCGTGTATCTGGTAATTATACTAGCAAGGTTTAAAGGGAATACTTGTTTAAAAATGTTTTCTGTGTCAGCCAAAAGTTGTAACCTTTATAAAGAGTGCTTAGGCCCTGGTCTTATTCTGCTACTTCTATGTAAATTTCGGAACAATTTAGACGTCTATTTTTCAATCTTTAGGCTGTTAGTGCCCCTGATGAGTAATTAACGGACGACATGGTCATATAGCACAGTAAGAATAATGAATAATTTGACATTCTGACACCGACTCTCTAAATTTATAAATAGCTGGTTGCTTACTTCGTTTTTCTAGTGACTATTTGTAGTAAAATCACGGTTTGTTGTCAACTTCATTTTTTGTTGTTTTCCGACATGAATAGACTGATCATCATAAACTCACCGTTGTCGACGTCATATCATTAGTCTGCGACTACTGTTTACGCATCTACTGGTGTTACTGGTACACACTCCCGGTCTGTACCTCATCTACTGGTGTTACTGGTACACTCCCGGTCTGTACCTCATATACTGGTGTTACTGGTACACTCCCGGTCTGTACCTCATCTACTGGTGTTACACACTCCCGGTCTGTACCTCATCTACTGGTGTTACTGGTACACTCCCGGTCTGTATCTTCCGCTCTGTAGCATGCGGGGCTAAATTTGCCTGGGTGTTCCTTCCATACGCGGTTCAGTCTTGATTTAAAAGAGTTCAATGATGGAGCGATGACAACTTCAGGTGTTAGATTGTTCCACGTCCGCTCTTTCCCGTCTGTACTCTAGTGATTGAATTTCTAATGTCCTCAAACATTCCTCATAGCTTAAGTGTTTTATACGAGGTAACAACCTTGTGTCACGACGCTGCACATTTTCCAGCGTTTTACGGTCCTTTTTGTACAAAGGAAACCAAACTGATGTGCAGTACTCCAAATGGGGTCTTACTAGAGACCTGTAGAGATTTGCGAATATTTCCTCGTCCATGTATGTGGAGGATTTAAATATTAGACCCACCGTTCTGTTAGCCTTCTTTGCTTGCTCATTGACATGGTCAATAAAGATAAATCGTGACTTCGCTTCTAACCAGCATCACTGTCTTCCCCTTTATTTGAACTATAACTATGTAAATCGTCTCTCCAAACCAATAGGTGTTGTGTCGCCTTTCTTTGACCTTCAACATTTTGTATTCCCTTCATTGACCTTGAATCAAAGGCGTCATGCTGTCTTGGTTTCCAAAGCATCGATGAGGATTCCACTTTGATTAACCTACACCAGTATGAAGCTTTATATTCTTTTCTTTTCTACTAATAAGAAGGGTTTCGCAATTTTTATCGATATGAAATAAAGAAATGAATTGCCTCCCTTTATAATAGTTTCAACAGAGCCATTGGATGGCGTAATAGGGAGGCCCTTAAAATGGGATATATCATTTTTTTACTACACGTACGGTATCTGCCTCTTTCGTCTTCACTCTCTTTATCTCTTGATCACCGGCTGCATTACCATTTTACTATATAATGATTGTAATTTATCTTATTTTGTCGATGGGCCGTTTAACCATGAACTAAAAAATCTTTCCAGTTACATAACATAATTATGTAAGATCGCCTTCCCCTCCCTTTTCGTCCTCTAGTGTGACAATAACCATTGTCACCTTCTTGTGACGATACACATTGTCATAAATACACCCCTCGGTCAGCATCTCACCACTTCTCGTCACCAAACAAAGTACCTGTCCACTCCCCTGTCCACTCCCCTTTCGTGACCATAAATAAACATGGCGTCCCTGCCCGCCGACTCTCGTTCCCATACACACCTGTCCCCAGTCGCGCCAGGCGTGCTCGAGTCTGTGCAGTGGAATTCTGACGCACGGCCTGAGATACTGAAGCATCTTGAACGACGACTTAATGTTGGCGATATCCAGGTTACTTGGTCACGAGTTCAATCGATATTTCCACAAGATACAGAATGTTTAACACCCAAGTATATATGACTGTTCAGACATGTCTGATAATCTCCGCTCCGAATAAACGTCAGTATTGATGAGGGTACAGAGAGCCTGCATTACACAAAAATCTTCTGATAGAACATTAAATACATCATAGGAGTGAGTACAACTATTGTAAAATGTCACCAAGACGTTGGCCCCGGTGTCCGCATTAGAATTTGACCTAAATTCGTTCCATAAAAGCAAGTTGCATTGACTGCCGCAGTTGCCAAGAACAACATAGCAGAATGTTTTTCTTCACAACATTACTTTGGTATAACATCTTCAATGTTACCACGGTATACCACCACTTTTATATCTACGATTTCGTCCCGATTTACTACCACCTTTCTACAATAATGTTACGACGATACTAAGTATCCCATTATCCCGCTATCTTAGGTTCGTATCGTTTTTGAATCAGTTGTACAAATCTAGTTGGGGGGTTTCTGAAGCACAATATTCTTAAAGAAATTTGTAGATTAAAAGTGAATACTCGTGGTTCCCAAAAATTTACAATCAACAAAATTTATTATAAATCTATATAATATACCTATATAATAGCGTATCTTAACTGGATTTTATTGACTACTTGACAAAGAAATTAAACATATTTACTTGTGTTTTATTTCGGCATGAAAATAGGTAATGCCCATGGTAGGGAAACAAAGAATCGTGTTTCCCTGCAACAAGGGCCACACATGTGAAATGTCAATTAGAAACAACAAAACTATCATCTGTTGCTGTTAATGAATCTTAGTTGCACATATTTGCTATAACTGCCCACGCGCATCAGTAACAGTTCGCCTTATGGAAGACAAAAATGATAGCGTCACAAGCCCGTCAACACATAATGAGATATTCTGAAGAATGTCAAACGGAATCCTTTCCTTGTGTTACTGTGTTTAGACATTAACCAAAATGCATGACCATCTTTTCAACCTACGGAATATCATATTTTTAATAATTTTCTGTTAACGACATACATGTTAGTATGAGTACTGTCAAAGCGTCCATTTATAGTTTGTTTTTAAATTGTCAGAACCAGAACGAAACGACACACAATCTACAGAACCGGTGTCCTTGGATAGATTTCAAAATGAAAGAGTCTGCCTTGGAGATAAAAGCATTATCGATTTCTTGAAAGAAGTTGAACCGAAAAAAAGGTTACTTATCTTCTGGATCGTTAGTCAGTGGACCCCATAAAGAATTAATTCCATGCGTATATTATTGGAAAGACACCGAAGAACCATACGTGACATATACGACATTCGTACAATAAAAAACGTACTTTTGTTTGCACTACCCCACAACTTAATGTGTTTGCCCTGCTCCACGACTGCACATGTTTGTCCTACCCCACGACTGCACATGCTTGCTCTTTTCAGCGACTGCACATAATCACCTTACCCTACGACTGCACATGTTTGACCTGTCCCACAACTTAACATTTTTGTCCTGCTCCAAGACTGCACATGTTTGACCTGCCCCACAACTGCACTTGTTTGTCCTGCTCCACGACTGCACATGTTTGTCCTGCTCCACGACTGCACATGTTTGCCCTGCCCTACGACTGCACATGTTTGTCCTGCCCAACGACTGCACATGTGTGACCTGCCCAACAACCACACTTGTTTGCCCTACCCCACGACTGCACATGTCTGTCCTACCCCACGACTGCACATGTTTGCCCTGCCTCACGACTGCACATGTTTGCCCTGTCCCACAACTTCACATGTTTGCCCTGCCCCACGACTGCACATGTGTGACCTGATCAATGACTACACACATTTACCCACCCCACGACTGCATAGTTTGCCCTGCCCCACGACTGCACATGTTTGGCCCGCCCCATGGGACTACTCTCAAATGAATTGCCCTCTCCACGAGAACACTCTCACATGTATGACCTGCCCCACGAGTACACATTAACATGTATGACCCGCCCCACGAGAACACTCTCACATGTATGGTCCGCCCCACGACTACACTTGCACATGGATAAGTATATTTGCATATGCCACGAAGGAGACAGGTATTTCAACATTAGTAAAAACCAGCAGAACGAAAGAAACACGCGAGGCGAACCATTACGGTTTACCGCATGTCGAACCATACAGATATGTGTTGGTTGATTATTGTCGACTGCTGAGTACGCAATGCAACTTGACAATGACTGGTCAATTGTAATCAAGCTCAATACGCTCAATCTCATTACTGGTCACTAACTATAAAGCAAAGCGCACACTGACGTCATAATTCGTACTATAATTAAGACTTATAAGTCAACAATGACGTCAGGACATTATAAGTTTCTATTTTTAGATGTTAACAACAACAGTCGGATTAATAGGTCGGTCATTATAGCTCTGGACAATGGTCAACATTCTACATATATAGCATTACGTCTTTTGCAATCAGATTGCACGACTTTTTATAGCGCTATTAGCCTAGGTAAAAGTCTTCCTCCCAGCTAAACGATAGATTCCCGTATCTACGAATTGACACTACTTGGGGTAACCTCTGGTGCATGTCCTCATCGTAGCCTTCTTCATTAAGCTTCCTCATCCCAACCGGCTCCCCTGCACCCCACCAAGTTCACCTACAACCCACCAGCTCCTCCTAACCCCAGCCAGCTCCCATACACCCAACCAGCCCCTCCTAACCCCAGCCAGCTCCCCTACACCCAACCCAGCTTCCCTACACCCAACCAGCTCCCCCTCACCCCAGCCAGCTCCCCTACACCCAACCAGCTCCCCCTATCACAACACAGCTCCCATACAACCAACCCATCTCCCACTACACCCCACCAGCTCCCCCTAACCCCAGCCAGCTCCCCTACACCCCACCAAGTTCACCTACAACCCACCAGCTCCCCCTAACCCAACCCAGCTTCCCTACAACCCACCAGCTCCTCCCAACCCCAGCCAGCTCCCCTACACCCAACCAGCTCCTCCTACCCCCAGCCAGCTCCCCTACACCCAACCCAGCTTCCCTACACCCAACCAGCTCCCCCTAACCCCAGCCAGCTCCCCTACACCCAACCCAGCTTCCCTACACCCAACCAGCTCCCCTACACCCCAGCCAGCTCCCCTACACCCCACCAAGTTCACCTACAACCCACCAGCTCCCCCTAACCCAACCCAGCTTCCCTACAACCCACCAGCTCCTCCTAACCCCAGCCAGCTCCCCTACACCCAACCCAGCTCTGCCTACACCCAATCAGCTCCCCCTAACCCCCTCCAGCTCCCCCTATCACAACACAGCTCCCATACACCCAACCAGCTCCCACTACACCCCACCAGCTCCCCCTAACCCCATCGAGCGTCTCTACACCCCATCCAGCTTCCCTACACCCTAACCAGCTGACCTTCAACTCAAACAGCCCCCCACACCCAACCCATCTCCCACTACACCCCACCAGCTCCCCCTAACCCCATCGAGCTTCCCTACACCCCATCCAGCTCCCCTAAACCCTACCCAGCTCACCTTCAACCCAACCAGCTCCCCTACACCCCACACACACCCAGCTACCCCACACCCTCTCACCCCCATCCCACCCAGCTACCTCACACCTCCAACCCCACTCCTTTGTCCGTGTAGACCCCTACTTACTACCATTCCAGTTAACAAAACTAGTACATTTGTACTTTGAAGAGTGAAAACCAACGTTTTAACGCAGGTTTCACCCTTTGTAACCTACCATAGAGACGTATTTAGAACTATATTTTACTCATTGATATGTTATTGTAGATGCGTTATTCGTGTATATGCTTCCGTACTGAAAACTTATTTTTCAATGAGCTGTAAGTAGATTACATTTGAAAAGTTGACACGGAGTACAGAAATCACAACATCTGAGAAATAAGTCAGTCTGTCAGAGCAGTATCGTAAGCCCCTAGACGGACTCCTGCAAACCAAACATTGGGGAGAGGAATTACTACAAGCTCCAAGCTTGTGTTCCAATCCCTCTGAAACTACATGCATATAAAATAATCTTGCCTGATTATTTAGTAAAATACTGTTTAATGTACATCAACCATACCTAAATTGATGCATGGTTTTATCTTACGTCTTTTTATTTAAATCACGCATCATTTTTTCCTAGCAATAAGTGAAGTTGTAAGCACACGAAATAATTGTTTTGTTTTCGTTGGTATAAATATAGTAGTGGTTGCCTTATTTATCGATGTGTGATTATATTTGTGTGTTTACTATGTGATCGCTGTATGACAGCGGCAGTCAGACATCTATACATACACAAACACGTTAGCCGTATCGAATGACGTCATTCCCGAGTCAGCCACAATCACATCGATCCGTTCCTCCAGCAATGTATACTCGTCACCGTCTTATCCAGCCAAGATTATTGGCAATTGCATATTTTAAGCAAACCGTGTCGCCATTTGAGTCAGATTAAGAGCGTCAAAAGGTGCCTTTTATTGTCAAATAATACATGTCATTAGTCATTACATGACAATATTATACGAGGATATATGTATCCTTTCACCCCCTTCAAACCAAATAGTTTGGTTAATTGCCCCGATTTTGTTCTCTCGGTAAACACTATTTCACTGATCAAACTGACAGTTCCACGACATCATGTACCTTATAGAGATGTCGTCATATTTCAGAACGGCAGCAGGCAATATTCACAACGTATGACAGCGCCACTAAATAACCCTACCACATTCAGATTGCATTCATATGAATATATTTACATGTCTCCCTTCTTCAACTTAGTAAACACTGACAGCGTATATAAATTAGCGTATACGCAGTGAAAAAAGGCTCGACGGATTGATTCCTGTTTTAAATATGGCGCCGTTCATGCTTCAGCGAGATAACTGTTCGATGACAGCCATTGTTTGGATCCTACAACATCTAGAAACATGGAACACATTCGGGATCCATTATGTCTGATTATATAACAAAGGGATGCTGGCAAACGTCTTATTCTATGGATGCACATTCAAAATTCTTTGACGGTAAAGTAAACAATGGCGGCTTCCTTTTGCGACGTTCGACCGCGTCATTAGCAGAGCAGTGTGTCAATGCGTGTATATAACGACCGTTATAAATGAATAAATCTGTTCGAAGTGCTGCTAATATTACTTATTTCATAAACAATGAAAACAAGAAAAATAGTATTGTTCACTGCTTATTTTCTGAATTAACCCATATATCGATGTAGATTCAATGGAGCTATATTATCCTAGCAACCACGGCTATCGTAGTTATCATCGTAGCGCTTCGAATGATTTTTTGTTTCTTTGTATACCATTTGAACATTATTTATGATGTATTTATTAGGATTGACCTTCATTTTGACGGCGTATACAGTAGCATGAACGCAGCTGGCAACGAACATATTCTTAATGGAGCGCTAACGCGCACCATACATTCTTGCGTATACGCCGTCAAAATGAAGGTCAATCTATAAACGCCTGCAGTATGAATTCCATGAGTCGATTGTTGACGTTATCATTATTATGATGCCATATTATGACGTCAGTATGGTTAAGTTGGATACCACTGACAGAACAGAAAGAAAGCTATTCATGACCAAGCATATAGGATGAACTGAATAACAACAAGTATAAAATTAATTTTCTTGAAATAAACAGATTTTGATAAAGGTAAATGTAAGTACTGAACTGCTTTCAGTTGGCATACATTGGCAAATTCCATATGAAGCACTTAGGTTGAACGCTTCGTGTTGAATTTGCTTTGTCTAGTTGGCATTCATATCGCCTTAGAATGCCAACTGGAAACGTGTGATGCTTAAATATACTGAACATTTAAACTGTTACGGTCTGTTTTATGCACTCCCTAGTCCAAATAGTTCAAGAAAGAAAGTTTTATCACAAGAGTCACGTGTTATGTGTATACCACAAAGAGCTCCTACCCCATTTCAGGCAGTGCTGGAAAGTTCTACCCAACCAATTGCCTGATAGGTTAACATGGAACTACGTTTGTCATCAGGAGAAACAACATATGCCTTGCTTCAATCTCGTTTACACTATTCAATACATTCCAATATGGATGTGCCCTTTACAATAGTAGATGTTCGAAATTGTTAATGTTCTGTGCTGCCAAACACAGATATAAACCATACACAGATATAAACCATAAACGGATATAAACCATACATAGACATAACTCATACACGGATATAAACCATACGCACATGTAAACCATACACGGATATAAATCATTAACGGATATAAATCATACACGAAAGTAAACCATACATAGATATAACTCATACACGGATAAAAATCATACACGGATATAAACCATAAATAGATATAACTCATACACGGATAAAAATCATACATAGATATAAACCATACACAGATATAAATTATACACGGATACAAATCATACACGGATATAAACCATACACGGATATAAACCATACACGGATATAAATCATACACGGATATAAACCATAAACGGATATAAATCATACACGAAAATAAACTATGCACGGATATAAGACATACACGGATATAAACCATACACTGATATAAACCATGCACGGATATAAACATACACGGGTATAAACCATAAACGGATATAAATCATACACGAAAATAAACTATGCACGGATATAAGACATACACGGATATAAACCATACACTGATATAAACCATGCACGGATATAAACATACACGGGTATAAACCATAAACGGATATAAATCATACACGAAAATAAACTATGCACGGATATAAGACATACACGGATATAAACCATACACTGATATAAACCATGCACGGATATAAACATACACGGGTATAAACCATAAACGGATATAAATCATACACGAAAATAAACTATGCACGGATATAAGACATACACGGATATAAACCATACACTGATATAAACCATGCACGGATATAAACATACACGGGTATAAACCATAAACGGATATAAACCATACACGGATATAAACCATACATAGACATAACTCATACACGGATATAAACCATACGCACATGTAAACCATACACGGATATAAATCATTAAAGGATATAAATCATACACGGATATAAATCATACACGAAAATAAACCATACATAGATATATCTCGTACACGGATAAAAATCATAAACGGATATAAACCATAAATAGATATAACTCATACACGGATAAAAATAATACATAGATATAAATCATACACAGATATAAATTATACACGGATACAAATCATAAACGGATAAAAAACCATACACGGATATAAACCATACACGGATATAAATCATACACGGATATAAACCATAAACGGATATAAACCATACACGAATATAAATCATACACGGATATAAACCATAAACGGATATAAATCATACACGAAAATAAACCATAAACGGATATAAATCATACACGAAAATAAACCATGCACGGATATAAAACATACACGGATATAAACCATACACGATTATAAACCATGCACGGATATAAAACATTGACGGATATAAACCATAAACGGATATAAATCATACACGGATATAAACCATACGCGGATATAAACCATGCACGGATATAAAACATACACGGATATAAACCATAAACGGATATAAAACATACACGGATATAAAATATACGAGCATAATAATTCCTCCACGGAAATAAACCATACGCGGATATAAACCATAAACGGATATAAAACATACACGGATATAAAATATACGAGGATATAAATCATACATGGATATAAACCATACATGGGTATAGATCATACACAGATATCAACCATACATGGACATAAATCATATACGGATATCAATTATACACGGATATAAACCATAAACGGATATAAACCATACACGGATATTAACCGTGCAAAGATATGTTTTATTATCGTTCATAGTATGAAATTGTCATTATTTGACCCTGTCGAATTCAAACGTCATTCATATTTGCTATGATTGCCATGAGCTGATTGCTAGCGCAATCACTATTTTGACGTCATAATAATTACGTTAGATGCAACTGACCCTCCCATGGCAGATGGTTGTTCTATTCATTGAACAAGCATATTCGATTAATACCATATTTCAACAGCTAAATAATAATAAGTGAAAAGAAATATTCTATAAGATAAACAGGTTTCAGAAATGGTAAATAGAAATATTGAACCGATTTTAGCTGGCATTTATATTGTCTATTATTAATGCCATCTAAAAGGAGTTTAATGCTTAAATCAACCGTGCACGGCTATATACCAAACACGGATACAAACTATCCACTACATTTTGTCCTAAAACATACTCAGAATAAATAGGAACATCAACACACGAGATAGACGACATCGTATTACAATGAAAGGCTTGGTATTGGATGTAAAAATGCAATAAAGTTGATTGATTGATTGATTGATTGGTATCGAAGTATCAAAACAACTGCGGTTTTCAGCCAATCAAAATATAGTACAGAACTGGTGAAGCAGTATCGTCATTTACACCAACACAACTCAAAAATGACATGCGTATTCAAAAACATGAAAATACCAGGTAGATAATTTACGGGGACATCTAAACTAGAAACTTCCCCAAAAATGATGTTGGGACAAGTTGTTTCCAAACACTGAAGAATACCACAGGTTCTGTTCAATGAGGCAGCGGTCCTGTTCATCCTCTGTTGATCGACTAGCAACAGCAGAGCAACGGGATAAACTCATATGTTTATTGGTGTAATAGATAAACTATTAGCTGTGATTGGACCCCTGTTTATATCCAGTGATTGGACGGACACCAACTTTGTGGAAATGGTCGCGTTTAGAGCTAGGCCTCTACTTATCTATTGGCCCGGTGATGAAACCTGATACTGAATTATACTGGGGCGAGGCCAATAACACTGCTTCTCTATACGGCGAGCATTGCATCCTGGATGACGAGGATAAGCTATTACTGCAATACTTGCATTGCAACGGCAATACATTGGACAGAGCGACAGGATTTCATGGGCACGATTCTCTTCACATTGTTAGAGCATGACATGGCTCGTGATATGACAGTGAATAAATAGCTTTACAGAAGATACCTTATTGTCTATTTTTGACTTGGTAAGGAGAACAACTGTTGGGTGCCAAACTATTTGTGTTGGCGAAGTCTGATAAAGGATAAACATCTCACATCCAACTTATTCCAATACTTTGTCATATGAATACGTTTCTTGTTCAATTTAATATGGAATGAACGTCATTTTTGTCCATGTACATATTAAAAGAAACCTGACGTGTAATAATGGACAGCTTACGTCACCTAAATGTAAGCTTATTTCGATGGTCTCAACTCTCAAGTTGTAAGAGATTTGTTGTCGGTTCCAGATTGTCAGTGATAGCATATACCGGCCTTGTCTCCATTTTCCTCATGCATGAAGTTTCAAAGGAAAATGGGCCATCTTTGGTTTCTGAGCTGTTTGTGACAACAACTGGACGAGGAGTTGAACGGCGCCCCAAACCCTTCTGCTAACGGCTCCACTCGCCGCTTTGCTGACTTGAACATGCTGCGAACATTTGTGGAAGTAAATCACGTGTATTTTAAACCGGGACTCACAACTAGTAGTGTCGCTAGGATTAATACTATGAGTGACATGCATTAAGATGTCACTGATTTCAGGGGTTTAACCCTTTTGTTTGGTTTGTATTCAACAAAGTTTTCTGGGCGATTTCTCAAAAACACACCTGACAATAATGTACATGGTGGACCTATGGTTGTTCAAATTTGTTGTAAGTTACAATATTTACCAAACACATGTTGTGACAGATCATTCAAACGTTTGTTGACATTCCATTCCTCAATCAGTGGGCAGCGAATCTACGCGTCAAGACCTTGAAAACGGACAAAGGAAGCTGTGGCTAAACTATTAATTAACCAAAACAACGTCTCTATCAACAACCAACACAACACAACGTCTCTATCAACAACACACACAACACAACGTCTCTATCAACCACCAACACAACACAACGTATCTATCAACCACCAACACAACACAACGTCTCCATCAACCACCAACACAACACAACGTCTCTATCAACTACCAAAACAACACAACGTCTCTATCAACCACCAACACAACACAACATATCTATAAATCACCAACACAACACAACGTCTCTCTCAACCATCAACACAACACAACGTCTTTATCAACCACCAACACAATACAATGTCTCAATCAACCATCAGCACAACAAAACGTTTATATCAACCACCAACACAATACAATGTCTCAATCAACCATCAACACAACACAACGTCCCTATCAACCACCAACACAACACAACGTCTCTATCAACCATCAAAACAACACAGCGTATCTATCAACCCCCAACACAACACAACGTCTCCATCAACCACCAACACAGCACAACGTCTCTATCAACCATCAACACAACACAACGTCTCTATCAACCACCAACACAACACAACGTATCTATCAACCATCAACACAACACAACGTCTATATCAACCACCAACACAACACATCATATCTATAAATCACCAACACAACACAACGTCTCTATCAACCACCAACACAACACAACGTCTCTATAAACCACCAACACAACGTCTCTATCAACCACCAACACACTACAACATATCTATAAATAACCAACACAACACACCGTATCTATCAACCACCAACACAACACAACATATCCATAAAACACAACACAACGTCTCTATCAACCACCAACAAAACACAACGTCTCCATCAACCACCAACACAACAAAACGTCTCTATCAACCATCAAAACAACACAGCGTATCTATCAACCACCAACACAACACAACGTCTCCATCAACCACCAACACAACACAACGTCTCTTCAACACAACACAACGTCTCTAACAACCACCAACACAACACTAGGTCTATATCAACCACCAACACAATACAATGTCTCAATCAACCATCAACACAACAAAACGTCTATATCAACCACCAACACAATACAATATCTCAATCAACCATCAACACAGCAAAACGTCTCGAACAACCACCAACACAACACAACGTATCTATCAACCATCAACACACCACAACGTCTATATCAACCACCAACACAACAAATCATATCTATAAATCACCAACACAACACCACGTCTCTATCAACCACAAACACAACACATCATATCTATAAACCACCAACACAACACAACGTCTCTATCAAGCACCAACACAACACAACGTCTCCATCAACCACCAACACAGCACAACGTCTCTATCAACCACCAAAACAACACAACGTCTCTATCAACCACCAACACACTACAACATATCTATAAATAACCAACACAACACACCGTATCTATCAACCACCAAAACAACACACCGTATCTATCAACCACCAACTCAACAAAAAGGCTCCATAACCCGCCAACACAACACAACGTATCTATCAGCCCCCAACACAACGTCTCTATCAACCACCAACACAACACAACATATCGATAAATCACCAATACAACAAAACGTCTATATCAACCATCAACACAACACAACGTCTCTATCAACCACCAACAAAACACAACGTCTCCATCAACCACCAACACAACACAACGTCTCTTCAACACAACACAACGTCTCTAACAACCACCAACACAACACTAGGGCTATATCAACCACCAACACAATACAATGTCTCAATCAACCATCAACACAACAAAACGTCTATATCAACCACCAACACAATACAATATCTCAATCAACCATCAACACAGCAAAACATCTCGAACAACCACCAACACAACACAACGTCTCTATCAAGCACCAACACAACACAACGTCTCCATCAACCACCAACACAACAAAACGTCTCTACCAACCATCAAAACAACACAGCGTATCTATCAACCCCCAACACAACACAACGTCTCTATCAACCACCAAAACAACACAGCGTATCTATCAACCACCAACACAACACACCGTATCTATCAACCACCAACACAACACACCGTATCTATCAACCACCAACTCAACAAAAAGTCTCTATAAACCACCAACACAACACAACGTATCTATCAGCCACCAACACAACGTCTCTATCAACCACCAACACAACACAACGTCTTTATCAACCACCAACACAACACAACATATCTATAAATCACCAACACAACACAACGTCTCTATCAACCACCAACACAACACAACATATCCATAAATCACCAACACAACAAAACGTCTATATCAACCACCAAAACAATACAATGTCTCAATCAACCATCAACATAACACAACGTCTCTATCAACCACCAACAAAACACAACGTCTCCATCAACCACCAACACAACACAACGTCTCTATCAACCATCAAAACAACACAGCGTATCTATCAACAACCACCAACACAACGTCTCCATCAACCACCAACACAACACAACGTCTCTATCAACCACCAACACAACACAACGTCTCCATCAACCACCAACACAACACAACGTCTCGATCAACCATCAAAACAACACAACGTATCTATCAACCCCCAACACAACACAACGTCTCTATCAACCAACAAAACAACACAGCGTATCTATCAACCACCAACACAACACAACGTCTCTATTAACAACCAACACAACACAAATGATAGATCTGTCAACGAATAAGAAGATATATGTATGATCGTATAAAACAACTGCGCTCTCCGGGACCAATACATCACAACATCTCTTTCAACTATTCTAGAACAACACAACACGACTTCACTTTCCACAATCAAGATCTGATTCAGCGGAGTTTAAAATATGGAGGTCATGTGATAGGAGGGTTGGCATATGTACTTCAAGTAAACACCAAACATCTGAGTGCGATCACAGCACTTTGCAAAAGAGTACTGATATAACCTGAATGTTAACCGAAATCATATACAGTCTAACAGTTTGTAATAATGACACTCTCTATACCTTGTGTCACAGTGACATACACTTCCCTTGTGTCACAGTGACATACACTGTACCTTGTGTCACAGTGACATACACTGTACCTTGTGCCACAATGACATACACTATACCCTGTGTCACAGTGACATACACTGTACCCTGTGTCACAGGCACATACAATGTACCTTGTGTCACGGTGACATACACTATACCTTGTGTCACAGTGACATACACTATACCTTGTGTCACAGTGACATACACT
>NW_018407357.1:494172-497517 GCF_002113885.1 Mizuhopecten yessoensis
TACCTTGTGTCACAGTGACATACACTGTACCTTGTGTCACAGTGACATACACTATACCTTGTGTCACAGTGACATACACTATACCTTGTGTCACAGAGACATACACTGTACCTTGTGTCACAGTGACATACACTATACCTTGTGTCACATTAACATACACTATACCTTGTATCACAGTGATATATACAATTTCCTTGTTTCACATTGGCATACAATATACCCTTTGTTACAGTGACAAATACTATACCTTGTGTCACAGTGACATACACTTCCCTTGTGTCACAGTCACATACAATATACCTTTTGTCACAGTGACATAAACTATACTTTGTGTCATACTGACATACACTGGTCCGTTTTTCCTCGTTCTCCTTTAGATTTTATACACAATGGATCAGCTGTTTTTCATGATAATACAACTGAATTACCTGTATTGATGGCGTCAGCTCGATGTTTCAATTCCTTTTGTTCTAAAATGCAAAGGTACAGGGTCCCGAAGGCGTAATGGAATCCGTTACACAAAATGTTTACCAGAGTCGCGGCTCCTGTTACCACCCAGCCCCAACCGCCGTCGGGAAAGAAGTCCCCGAAATCTATCCGGGTCGTTGTCTTGTGGTCGGGGTCAAACCCGTCTTTGCGGGGCTGGGTTTTCATGGTAATGGAGACGCCACTGATGCTCTCCCTTGTGACAGGGTTAAAGGGGATGCATTTGACCCCTTCGCTGCTAGTGCCACTTTCGCTGCTGCTGTGGCGATATAAAGAAGACGACACTCTTGTTATATCAGCTGATTGTGGCTCGCCTGGTGTGCTAGCTTGCATTATATAACGTATCTCTCACAAACAGCCAACGTTTCGTCGTCAGACTACATTCAATCATGGATACAGTCGGTGCTGTTGGTGGTGATGCTGGAAAATCCATACGACACTTTAATACACTACCGCCTATGCTTTGGGATGAGGATGACGATGATTAAAATGATGACGCGGAAAAGCTACCACACACACACATATATTTCTAAATCACACACGTATAGATGATGTTCCCTCGTTATAACGCGTCTGGCCTCTCGATCTGTTTCGGGATCACATCTTGCCTGTCGCCAGTCACACCGTTCCACAACCCCACGATGTGACACGGTGTCGTATTAATAGGCGTAAAATTACATGATAATTTACGGGGATTTACATTGGCAGTCGTGCGGAGAGATCGATCAGCCGGTATATACGGTGGCCGTGCTGTACCGGTGTGTGGTAGGTACACGAGTAGTAGCGACGGACGGGCCTCATACAACACACAATAGCCTGTGCGCCACTGGTAGTTAGTAAAGCACGTTGGTTGGCATGGAAACGTGACGTAGACAAATTGCAATATATGAGACCCACATAGACAGCTTCTGGCTACAATGAGCACGTGTGGCGCGACAACTCGTACGGCTGCTGAAGCTGGGGTTGCATGTCACATCAGCGGCAAAAGGGACATAACTCTTATTTGAAAATCATAACCTTGCATGCAGTCCATGGTGTATTACACAGGGAACGTCTGGTGCCGGAACAAAGTCTGGAACCCTATCAAACTGTGGAGCTACTTAATGATATACTCCAGATCACCTGCTAATCCCGACTCCAGAAACATGCCGACAAGAGCCGGTAGGAGCGGAGAATATGCCCATAAGTACAGGCTGTGAACTCCAAAATCTAGACCTCACCAGCAAGCCATGTCACTATTGATGGCTAGGAGGTCCCAGACAATGTCAAACCAATGTCCATGAAGCCAGACACTAGTGCTACAAGTAATACCAAGGCCGAAAGGAGCATGATGTGCAGAAAAAAGGGCAAGAGTTTTCAGTAAACAGGGAAAATCATTCTTGTTAATGATTTCCCTATGAGAGGTGAACGTTGTGTCAGTGAAATCTTACCTGGGTACTGTTATGTTAGGGGAGATCAAGAACGCTTCAGCGGGGACAGGATCCAATGCCCTACCCAGTCGATGGCTTCCAATAATCAAAAGAGTTCGTGGTGAAGCAAGATAACATTGGAGATTCTGAGCTATATGATCCCCTCCCCAACCCCCCTCCCCCGGTCAAAACTACTCAATGTACAACCCAATGGGACAGTGAGTTCCTCCAAGCCACAACTTGCCAAAAGTCCGCAAGTCAACGGCTTTCAAACACAGCTCATATATAGTAGTACCTAGCAGTGCTCAGCGTTAATTTCTACGATTGATTGACTAATGGTATGGAGAACATGGTACTGCAACTGATAAAATCCTTCTTGACTCAATGCCAGCAGATGTGCTAGTGCTTATTTAAATCTTTACCTCATTTGTTTGATATTAACGTAGTGTTTGTTTATTCATTACCGACGTAGCTGCCTTTATGTAGTAATCAACGTGTAACTAGAGATTTGTCTTGTGAGCACAATGAACGTCTTCTTTGCAGTTCCATCGTATTTGACCTTTGACCTGGAGGTGAAAGTGACGGTGAACTCTTTACAGTGCATGTGAAGCGGATATGCTTCAACTTTCATCAAGATGTCATAAATGTGCGCCAGAACAAACCTCAAATTTTCGGCTTTGGACCTAGAGGGGAAAACCTTTGACCTTAAAGTAAAGGTCAAGATCTCGTAATTAAGATACACGCTCACTAAATTACTAAAGGTGGGGTTCTTAATCTGTCCACGCATGGATTATATTCAAACTTTGCAATGTTCAGATGAAACCGATATTATTATTTCATTTTTTTTTTTAAAGATTAGGCAGATAGGGCCTCTGTATTGGTGTTTTCCCTGAAAATTAGAGGGTACCCCAATATTTGACGTCATAAGCAGGCGCGTAGCTACCATGTAAGCCAATAAGCCCGGGCTTACACATGATTTTGACAAGTTTAGGATTTCATGACGGGTTTTTTTAAATGACGAAAACTGTCTTCTGAAGCCTACCCAATTACAACACAACAGAATTTTAAAAAATCACGGTGCTTTCTATTTTTTTACTTTGTCAGATTGCGCATAATAATACCTTCTATAATGGACGTATATAAAACTAAAATTTAATTTTCTTCCATGTCCACAAAATGTTTATGAAACCAGAAGACGAAACGGTGTCGCAGACTGCAAAGCTGGGCATGACGATGATAGTGGGGGCAACCTCGCTTCTCGAAATGCCCAACAAATAACAGGAGCAAGTATAAGGAACCAGTCACAAAGCACAAACAGAAGACGAAACTGTGTGGGAGACTGAGTAAAGGTGACAGTGGGTGTAACCTCGCTTCCCAATTAACTCGGATCAGATTATGAGAAAGACAAACCCAATTGCATGTTCACTAATGCAGAAGTATCAAATGCATT
>NW_018407357.1:497627-521069 GCF_002113885.1 Mizuhopecten yessoensis
CCCCCCACTTACGGGAGGGGGAAGACACCCTCCCGTACCCTTCCCCTGCTCACGCTACGCGCTTCGGGGGGAGCTGCCTTTGGCAACCCCATGTCGGGCTTTCACATTGTAAAGGGGCTAGCTACGCGCCTGATAAGTACACACAATCAGGATTGATTTTTGTAAATGTTTCAAATTATGATTGTGGAGACATCATCATCATCATTATCATCATCATCATCATCATCATCATCATCATCATCATCATCATCACATTCTCTACACTCTCCTTTCATCTTCATTAAGCTTATTTTTTTATTTTTTTTGCATTGTCTTACACTAGTCTCTTATACTATACTACTATAGAATTATTTTTAGTTTAAAATGTCTGGTTCAACTGGTTTGCTCAGGGTTCAGATTCATTGTAGACAATATAATACAACGTCTGGATTCAGTATGATATTGCAGATTCCACACTTGCCCTACTGGTAAGCAAAGTGTTGGAATGTGTGCACATATTATACTTTCTGGGAAATGCTTCAAAGCAAACTTCCTCAAACGTGTGTCTAATTTTAAGAAGTCAGTTGTTTGCTGATATGGGGTATCGTCTGCGATAGCCCAGTTGGTAGAAGGTCCAACTAGTACCTTGTATTTTAAGGTATTTGGTGTGTGTCCCATGCAGTCTAGTTAGTGCGCTGATCATTTATATATTGGCCTCCCCCACTTTAAGCTATGGGACGATGGGTGATTGATACAGAAGTATGGAAATAAACCAAACACTGATTGTTTTCTGCCAAAATAAAATACAAGTAGTAGGCCAATCAAGGTAGTGTAACAAAATCTGTCTATTTGCCCTACCCCCCTCCCTTCCTCCCCGCTTTTTTTGAAGTATGGCATGCATTCATACTATCTGACTATCTGACATTCGGGTTTTTTCCAAATTAATGGATAGTGATACAAGTTATGTGCATCTATGACCTAGTTTAAGATAAAGGCGAGCTTGTATTTAAATGAGACTCTCTGTGGAACTTTGAAAAAATGTTGTTTGAAATAACATAGTGATACATTAGCAATTTTAACAGAAAAATTATGAAAATCTTGTCAGTTTTTCTTCACTGTCAACTTAAGTATCTTACCGACATATTAAAATGTGGTATCATTTTAACTGCTAGCATGTCTGTAATCAATATAAGCATTTTTCATGATCAAAATACAGTAAGAGAAATGTTATGGAGCTTCAAAAGGAAGTACTGTAACAAGCGTTAATTTGACAAAATGCATGGTAGGCCCTTTGGGGCTTGCTTTTTGCATGATTTCGAATAAAACTTATTGTTTCCGTTCAGCTATGGTTTGATTAAAGAACTTGTAAAGTTTCATAAAAATCCGTGTGTGGGCAGGGTCTATGGTACTTTTAACATAGGCAAGAACCCAACCTTTATTGACTTCAACACGTCTGGAAATTTCAATGGTAGATTTTGAGGTATTTTTTGGGTACTCTAAGTAAACTACGTAATGCTGGATGTTGCCTTGTTTTTTTTCAGTTCAATATTCTATTGTAAAAACACTTGGCCATTTGTCTGCTCATGTCCAAACGACCAAAAGAACATGATACAGTTTCCAAGGGTCCTGAGGGTATTATCATAACATTGTAACAAATGTACCTCCTCATTGATATCCTCTTTCTAATCTATTCATACAGGGATGGTATGGCGACAGTTTAAATCCACTACTTTTAGTTTGTTCATGAACAATTTTATGTATTTAATTTTGACTGATCCTTAAAACTAATTAATAATGAAGTTATATGATATTTGCTGATGACTTGCGGCGTTTCTAGGATATTTGAAAGAGGGGGCGTAGAATCAAATCTTTCGCCGAGCGGAGCGACGCAAAAAAAAAATGGACCTTTTTTTTGCTAAAAAACATAAAATAATTGTGAAATGCACTAATGTAACGGTTCCTGACTTGGAGCATGTATATTTTATAGTTAAAGTGTCAGGGGGTTTATGTGTTTAATTAATGAAAATGATAAATTGCCATATTCAATACAATATTAGCAGATTAGGTAAGTTTTTTTGTGGGGTTTTTTTTTTTTAAAAGGGGGGGGGGGGGAGACCCCCATTACGCCATCACCTGGACCCGCCCCTGACTTGCTTTTTACTTTCTGTGTAAGCTGGAGTGCGGTATACATTTCATCTCCTGACAGACTTCATCTACACTGGAAAAGATTCTGTGATATCAGTTTTCATTCGTATCAACAGAAGATCGTAAATTATTACATCAATTTTAACCGGTGAACATATTCTGTATTCGATTTAATAAAGATATGAAACGATATTTATTTCAAGCAGTGGTTTTACAAAGGTGTAAATTTTATCAGTTTATAACAAAAACAGAATATGCATAAGAAATGTACCGGATGCGTGTACAGTATACGACACTGAATACTAATAATAGCATAATACTTACAGGCCAGTGTTAAAACAGTATATTTAGGACTATACCAAATAAGGAATAGAATAAACTACACAACCTACTTTATGACATAAAAATCTAAAAAAAATACAATGGCTGCGCTCTTATACTAGTAACAGAAAGATTTGTGAATGAAAAAAAAAACCACCTTTGAATAATAACCATTTAATGTGTAAAATGAGAAAATGATTAAATCAATTTAATGTGTGTGGATTTAATATATTTAAAAATGGTTTTGGTAAACTAATACAATATTTGCTAGTAAAAACGGTATAACTTGAATGATCATGATTCTCATTAAAGAATCCATACCAACAGTGTTCTGGGAGTTAAAATGAAACAGGTCAGACGAAAAGTTAAGGAGAAGTTACAGTGTATAAGAAAATTCTCTAGTATTTTGCCTGTATTATGACAGAAATCCATAAGCATCAACAATGTAACTGAGACTCTATCAGTTTTACAACCACCAGAAACACATTTTTGGCTATCGAGTGTGACGTACCTCAACAGCTGACAAGTAAAAATGAAAAATAATTTCTATCTCGTCTTTTCAGTCATTATCATAGTGTCGCCCTCGACCACCTGTATCTTCGTCAGAAGAAACTTTTACTCATTCTTATAGAATGTTTTATAGACCCTACTCATATGCCAAAAAGGGTATAGACAAATCTAGTAAATAATACTTGTTGAAGATTTTTTCATATAAAAAATTGCGTTTTACTTGTTAATAATCAGACTGAAAGGATTTCCCAGGATACGAGAGATTGCTTCTAGGGCCTAGTTGAATTCTATTTTTTCAAGCTATAGGGGAGAACTCCCCCTCCCAAACCCTCCCCTCCCGCATACTCTAAAAAATGACGCCACTGTAATCCATATCATGGAATTAGATTAGGTCTAAGTCCGTGTCCATATATAGAATTTATTTTACAAAACTGTCTTTAAAAAAGGAAATCTTTATTCTTCATCAATACAATAATTTGAATACCGGCGAGAATGTCTCCCGTAGTCCGTCATCAATACAGTTTGTAGATTTGGCACCGTGACGGTGAGAAGCAATAGTAGTGTTGCGTGAAACCACTGGACACGACTGCATTAATATTTGGCCACAAGAGTTATCGTACCTGTTTGAACGTCACGAACTATTATGGGATATAATTTGCTCCAAAGAAAAGTAGACTCGGGCACTCTCTAGAGTTTGAGAAATTCAGAAGGGGAATCCAGTATATAACTTGGTAAGTTTGGATATCATATTTTGGCTACATAATTTTTCATTTTTTGATAGAAGAATAATTTGTAGGTACGACAAAAATAAGCACGGCCCTCGCATTCTGCCCGAATACTGCCCCGTGCTTTCTCATTTGCATAATTTATTCCACTAAAATCGCGATGATTTCTGCAATGTTTGATGTTATCTGGTAAATTATTATGGTAAAACTTGCATTGATAATACAGGTTATTGACTAATAAACTTTGTGGGTACACACACGTTTTTAATCCCAGGAAATTTACCATCGATTGTTACTGCGTTGCCGCGGTCCAATGACGAAGGCGCCATTTTCGAAATCGTGAAGCTTCGACAACAAATACGTAGCTACGAGGACTCTCCGACTTATTTTAGCCACTATGCATATTATGGCACGGGTCACGTGACCTGAGTTTGAGCTGCAGCTTTTACAGTTCAACTTCATGCATCCAATGTTCACTTCATCCATGTTGAAAGAACAAATGTATCGTAATTATGTCACATAATTCCTGTAGGACCTATACTGTATATCTACTGAATATGTGAATACAAAATACTGACCACCTTCATCAAGCTGAAGATCATGTCAAGGTGTGAGTAATAGAAAGAATATAAAAGAGAGAGAAGAAATGATGCTGAAAATGAAAAGATATATATATATATATATAGTGTTTCCACCTAATAATTTACTTCTATAGAGACTTTACAATGTGTACTCTTTGCTCAAGAAAATATTATATTGATCCAGATCAGCCATGGATACCCTCATCATTATCCCAAATGGTATCCAAAAACTATTAAAAATCTTGATAAGTCCAAAGCAAAAGTTTTGAAGGAATTAATTGGCTGAGTGAAATTGACACCATTTTTAGTGTAATATTCAACTCGTCCCTACAATCAGAGACGTATATATACTACAGAGATATTGATTTATATGTCTCTGCTACAATCTAGCACTGTTCCTCAAGATTGGAAAACACCCATATTGCTCCAATATTTAAAAAAGGCCAAATTGTCTTGTTCCATGGCCATCAGGGACAATTGTACTCAAACCTTTGAGTCGTCTGTCCCTTAGACTGGAAGAAGAAAATATGATCCTGTAAATTACAGACCTATCAATCTCTCACTCACTTACTTTGTTGTAAAATAATGGAACATGTCATAGTGTCACACATCATGTTGCATTCAGATCGTCCCAATATTATGTATCCTCACCAACATGGTTTTCGAAAATTCAGATCCTGTGAAACAACTTTTAGAATTTGTTGACAATATTACCAAAGCTCTTGACAACTCAAAACAATCAGATATATTGCATGGTTATGGATTTCTCCAAAGCATTTGATAAAGTCAGCCACTCTCTTAAGCTTCTTACCAACAAACTCAGTCATTATGGTATAGATGATAAAACAACATCTTGGATATCAAATTTCCCCCAATAGAACCCAATCAGTATTTGTTGAAGGCGTCAAATCTGAGTATGTACCAGTTTTATCCGGCGTCCCCCAGGGATTTGTACTGGGGCCTAATCTGTTCCTATTTTATATTAAGGACATGCCAATTGACTTGAACTCCACGGTCAGACTGTTTGCGGATGATACCATCATATATCTGACAATTACGTCGGAAAAAGATGCCAGGACCCTACAGTCTGACCAGACCTAGACAAACAGGCCATTTGGGAGAAAAAATGTCTAATGGCTTTCCACCCTGATAAGTGTTATATACTCTCACAATTTCTAAGAAAAAAATCCCCTGTCATTTTTTATTATTCTCTTCATGGCCATGTATGAAAACATGTTGATTCTGTGAAATACCTAGGAGTAACCCTCAGATCAGATTTGAAATGGGACTTTCATGTCGATCAGATTTGCAACAAGGCAAATTCTACCCTAGGATTTCTCAGAAGAAACCTTAAAATAAGCTCAACAACATTTAAAGAACAGGCTTACAAATCTTTGGTTCGACCTTCTTTAGAATATGCTTTCCCTGTTTGGGATCCATATATAAAAAATAACATCAACAAAATAGAAATGGTCCAGAGGGGAGGAGCCCGATATGTGTCCAATCGCTTTCGGAATACCTCTAGTGTAACAGATATGATTGGTACTCTTGACTGGCACAGCCTGTCAGATTGTATGAAAGATACACACCAAAGATGTTTTATAAAATTCATCAGGGCACTGGCCATATGATCCACGACTGACAGGATTCTGCGAGCCAGAAAAATTCCTAGAAATTTCCACCAGGTCAATTACCACAACAGCAATACTTGAAAACACTAACTAGACAACTATCCTTTTTTTCCTCGTACCATACTAGAATGGAACAAATAACCATCTGACATCGTTTAATTACACCCACTTTCAAAACATCTCTTTCCAGGCACACCTATAAGATTGAAGATGCAGATCTAGAGTAATCAGTTACTTCAACAGACTTTACGTAGTAACCACTTCTCTTCTTTTCCCCCTTTTCCGAACAAGCTTTTGTAGGTTGGGGCCGGGTTGCTCAATCACTGACTTGCTACGAACTCTCTCTCGGACTCTCCTTGAATTAAATTTTCTGTCTCTTAACTTTAACTAAGTGGATAATTACTAATCATTATGTAATTTATATAGTCTGTCATTTGTGCTGCATAAACCCAATTTGGTGACAAAATCTTCAATTAGTTGAAGGTGGTCACTATATGGTAGAACTAGAATGGTAGAACAACTGTAGGTATATCCTGCATCCTAAGATTGTATCACCGAGGTGAAAAACTAGCTGTCCCCTATATACTAAATCGGCTTTGGAGAATCTGAATCATTGACTACGAAAATGTTTACAATAAATACCCGACATTGTTATCACAAGTGTTTCCTTGGGTGGTATTATGAGCCAAATGTGGTAGCACATATTCCCAATGGCAACTTGTAAACCAGGTAATTACATTTGCTCCCAATCTAAAATTCCAGAAATGCTGGTTAAAAAATAATGTGTATTATAAAAACCTTTTTTATAAAAGCATGTATACTTTCTGCTTGACTTGATAAACTATCAGATGATTGACACATTTTACTTATCACTTGCTACATGTTTTTAAATTTAAGATGAATGGAAGGTGTCATTCAGGACTTGGAGAACACAGAGACAATCACAATCAGCCTCGAGGATGCAGCCCAGATTATCCTCCAGGAGCAGGGTATCCCAATGGATGGGTCTGGTACCGTACACATTCCCCCAGGTACCTACCATATTCTCACCCAAGAGGGGGCCCAGATCTCCACCGATGGCACACTTATGTCCGAGGGAGGTGCCATGGATGCTGTTGGTATAACTGTCATACAGTCTGGTGATGACATTGTTGGTAAGTTGTGAAGGGTGCATGCTGGTGAAAGAAGGTACATATTAGAATAACTGATATATAATAATATAATAAGATATGTCTGTATTGAACTTCACAGTGTTCATATTTATATACCCCTCTCAGCAAACTAAAGGTAGAGCAGAGGACGTTCATAGGTTTTGCCTGTTGCGCATGCCCATCCTTTTGTGTTTACGATCTGAACAATGAAATTTTACAACAGCTTGTTCCTACAGGAATTGAGAAAATATGACAATATTTTATTGCAATAGGGAATCGAAGATATTACCTGAGCCTGAGGGAGGCAGCCTGTATATATGTCTGTAAACCGTAAGCAAAATAAATACAAATCACTTGTATATATATAGGGGCAGGAATAGGGTCTGAATAATTTTGCCCCTTTCCCTATGCCAAAATCATATTCCACAATCTCAAAAATATAATCCTGGTCATTTGTGTCTCCAATGTTGTTTTCTACAGTTACAAACAGAGTTATAAATAATAATTATGGTTCTTGAATAATTCATGAAAGCTTAGTGTCAAGTCTTCTAGCTACTCTCAATGAATAATGGAGTCCAACTAAGCTTGGCAATTATATCTTTATATCAAATGAATCTCATTTTGTAGATACATTGTGTTGCTGCTAAGGTGCATTATCATAGATCAATGACTCAATCACACAATAAATGATTTAACAACAACGTATTTGGAAGATCTTGGCCACAGTATTTAATAATACATACAAAGTGTACACCGCAGTTGGCGTACCACAACACACAATGCAATGCTATCAAGAGGATCCTGGGTACAGACATCCTCTGATATCAAGTCAATACAATTCAACAAATCAAACACTTGTTTCCAATCATCAATCATGGAAACTTCAACAATGATAATACTGATTTCCTTTATGTATGGTGCATCACTATTTTAACATCAATTTATATGGATGCTCAAGATTACCCGACTGGAATTCTGCTCGTCCTTGTTGTCTATCTTGGCTCGTCTAGTGTAACCTGGAACAAGGGCGGTAACTCTAGTGACCGACTAGGACCAATTCGCACACCACCAAGTGCCATTTGCCTCTGATAATGTGATTTATGCATAGGACATAAATCTAAATAATTCCGTTCAGAAAGAGAGATGGTTGTTGACAAATATCCTTCACATGAATGCACATGTCCTTTGTCATAATAAATAAGTGTCATTTGTAAAATTTTAATTTCATGCAGTTCTTATAATCATCAGATCATCACTGTAAAAGTAGAGACTTGAACAGGTAACTTGGATGTACTGGACCTCTGGTGTCATTACTTAACATCAGTGTATACACTGGTAATTAGTAACAGCTCAGTTTGGGGCCCTTGAAATGATTTGATTGAAAATGAGACTCAGTTTTCATTTTCCAAAAGTATATTTTCATTTTCCAAAAGTATAAAACTGGAGCTATAAAAGATACATTGTGTAATGTTAAAAACTTCATCCATTAAATAACATACACTTTATATATATATATATATATATAACCTATATTTTCCAGGATATGGAACAGAGACATCGGGGTCTGGGGAGCTGGTCTCAGGAGATGAGGCAATACAAGTACAAGCGATTGGAAATGGAACTGATTTAGAACAACAGAATGGTACTATTCAGCTGATAAACATCCAACAGTCACACATGGAAGGTGGGGAACAAGTGTACCAGGTGTATAATCCCAACGAGGAACAGCCCATTGTAACAGAGACCCAATTTCTACACCCCACCTCCATAGTCACACAAGCCCAAGTACTGCGGTCAGAGGCAAACCTATTAGGTTCTTCTACAATTGTCACACAAGTTCAAGCACTACAGTCTGAGGCAAATCTGTTACAACCATCCTCAATGGTAACACAGGCTCAAGTATTGCAGTCGGAGACCAACATACTAGAGTCGGCTACAACTGTCGCAGAGGCTAATGGACAGCAGTCGTCAGGGATTGTAACAGAGGCTAATGGACAGCAGTCGTCAGGGATTGTAACAGAGGCTAATGGACAGCAGTCGTCAGGGATTGTAACAGAGGTGCACACACTTCCACCAACAGTTCAACAGACACTACAGACTGTTCAGACTGCAGACAAACAGCCTAATCAAATTTCTTTGTTACAGCAGTCTGTACAGCCACAAGGTAAATAGAAACAGAATCTCAAGGTTACTCCTTCTAAATGTCTGGAAAGTTTATTTTTCTAAGGAATTTTTATTGTCTAACATACCATGGTAATGAGGTCATGTTTTTTCTAGGGATTTATAAAGTCAAGCATTAACCTGGTGTAATCATAAGATGGGGGTGGAATATATCAATGTGGAGCACATAGACTTTAATGACACTTGCTTACGCTTCTTTTCATATTAAACATATAGCAGGAGCTCTGCAATATTTTCAATATACATTAAACATGTAAGTAAAATTATGGAGATCCAGAGGCAATGGATATTGTTTGTGTCAATAAGCAAGAGAACTGAATTATGAAATTGAGTAATTTTTTCCCCAACATACTGGAAACAAGAGGAGTATCGGGGAAAAAAATACTGGTTTAATTTTTCTGCTTTCCTGTTTTGCTAGGCCCATATGGTGTCCTGTGAAAATATGGATTTTTTATAGGGATAATGTATATTGGTAATACATCCTTGATTATAGTTATTTACTGTAATTTATCAGGAACTGAATAATTCAGGAAATAAATTCTCTGATCACAACTTATATCCTTTGATTTCAGTTGTCCTTGAAAATTTGGAAAATGAAGATACTTCAGAACCACAAGAAATACATTCAGTTCAAGTTTCTGCTCTCCTAGAGGGGTCAGAGGTTACTCAGAACTCAGAGGTCAGTCAGATGTCAGAGGTCGAACCAACAGTGAGTGCACCTTCTGCAAATATCTATATAGAGCCTCTCCAAGCAGATGGTACACCCACTGAAGCCATTCAGACTGATGTTGAACCACAATCAAAGGACGATGGTAAACAACTTGATCTATCAAAGCCGATTGCCGTGACAAACAGTACTGAGGTTGTGATAAATGGGAAGAAGTGCATTTTGATGGCTAATCCTACCACAGGGGAGCTGTGTGCCTACCCAGTGCTGCCACCTCCTGGTATGGTATAGTGTTTATGAATTGTTTTTGTATGTAAAAAGATTATCAAAGTTGAAATGAAAAAGAGTTACTTCCCTTGGACCGGAATTTACAACTAACACATTATGAACAGGAAGGCTAAAACACAATGGTATTTCCTTGTTCTTTAATAAACTAAACCTTATCTCTATCATCTGTTAATTATAAATTTCTTACTTCTATTTGGACAGTCCAAAATAAAATGAATCATGGCTCATACCCTTTAATTCCTAATCGAGCTGTTGAACTTCTGCATTTTCTGTCATTAGAATAGCGTGCACGTGATAACACTAATCATATGTATAGTAGACAGTCGCCCCAGTCTGGTTGTAGATTTAACACAGCTGTAAGGAGGAATGGTAGATAGTCAGACCTTGTTTAGAAATCACTTTTACCTGTTTCACACCTGTACATGTGGTGTTTGCCAGTAGCGGAAGTTTAAATATTCATCAAATGTTGAATCACTTTCTGCATGGGAAATTTAAAGGAAAAAGATGATTATGGTTGTCCTATAGATATGCTCTAGGTTTATACAGCAATTATTGAATAGGAGAACTTTTCCATCATATACATGTTATGTATACACACATGTATCAAGTTCCTATTATATTAATCGATAATTTATTACAATTTAGTTCATGTATTCATTTGTATTACTGCAAATGGTTCCTGTGTTTGCAAACCACAAGATCTGAATTTGTTTTCAGGAAAGAAAAAGAGAGGGCGTCCGCGTAAAGACCACAAGCAAGATGGACGCTCTGATTTCGCCAAGGGAACATTGCCCCTGATCAAGGCCATGCCTCCCCAGGACAAGGACCAAAACAGTGCTGCAGAAGGACTGCTGGAACTGGGAAATACTGGTAGGATACACTTACTGTACAAAGATTTTGATTATTTTTTTTTTACTGAAGCTAGCATGACTATGCTATAGATAGACATGGATACATATAGGCTTTATAATGTGATATACACAGAAGCTAGATATAGATATAAATCAGTTCTTGATAAGCATAGCATGGCTTTGAAATAGAATGTTCTCAACTACCAAATTTAATATTCCATAAGATTGAACTATTATTTTGGTTATTGACCTCTGCTTTAAGCTGACAGTGCAAGTTAAAAAGCTTTCAATTGAGATTAAAAAAAGAAATAATTTCATTTTTTTACTGGTTTTGAGATCTTCCCCATATCTTCTGACTATCTTTTCTAAGGAAGTGCCGACATATATTTTAGTTTTTTTCTTGCTTGGTAACGAGTATGGGTCTGGCTTGGTATGAAAAGTGCATTACCTGTCAAACCGGTTATCAATTACAACTGACTGTCTTGCAATTCAATGCACCACGCACCCTGATCGGCAAACGATATCAAAAATCAAACACACTCATCACCTGAAGACTTTGAAACACTGCCAAGCTGGTTGTTACTCATGGCACATTCTTGAAAACTGTGTATCCAAATTAAAAGGTAATTTAAGGTATATTACTGAACATACTTCTATAAATCCCATATATAATAACGGTCTTTCTCGTGCATATAGAACTGCACCAACACACGAAAACTTCATTAAAAACTATTAGTCTTCGTCGTGTAGACACTTTACTAGCAAAACATGTGCAAAATGCGACACTCGCAGGAGTGTAGTCAACAATGTGAAACTTGATCATTGAACCGTTCTCATGGAAATGATTGGAATTAGTATTGTTTTCACACAGGAGGTTATAACAGGTAGGTATTAGCGTTCGTCATATGTTTGCTTCTTTCAGGGCCATTTTTTGGGTGAGGGGGCAGGGATTGTGCATTAGATGATTTAATTGGTCATATTTTACTACTATTTCCACTGTTCTTAGATAAATGATATCTTTTATGTGTTCCATTTCAATTTTATACAACTGATCTGATACAAAATGTTGGTTAAAATCATTAAAGTGTTATACATATATAAATAGTAAAGTAATGTCACCTTGTGCACATATTGAGCAAATGATAACCAGTTTGACAGGTAATGCTCTTTTTATACCCAGCGATACCCATACTCATTACCAAACTAAAATGTCAGCACTTCCTTAGAAACGTTAGAAGGAAGAGATGGGGAAGATCTCAAAACTAGAAAATCTCAATTGAAAGCTTTTTAACTTGTACTGTCAGCTTTACTGAAATATTTGCCCTTGGTTAATTAGATATTTGACTTTTTATTCCAGATCCTGATGGGATAAGGAGGAGTGGAAGAGTAAGGAAGCAGGCCTCAGCATTGAATGGTTTGTAGACAATAGACATTTCCATTATTTTACATACTTTGATATTCAAAAGTAATATTAGATAAATTTATTTTAGTGTTAAATATGGGCAGCTTGAGGGATGTAGTAAGTTTGGTTTTCCATGACCAAATCTCTTTCATCAAGAGTTTTCACTGAAGACAGTAAACCTTGTACTTTCAGTTTTATTATATTTATAGCTGGACAATCGGCACCAATGCAACATTTAAATCAATCTTATTTCAAGCTGGAACTACGGTTTCACTTTTGTCTGGGCTGTTGTCTGAATCGAGAAATGAATTAAGGGTCAAGGTCAAATACAAACTGTTTACCTCTCAGCTGATCATCTTCATCAGTTCCACGATATTACATTAACTACTGAAGGAAAGGAGTGGGAGGACTAACTCCCTGGACTCGATCACTTGTTTCCTGGACAACAACTGCCTGCAAGTTCATGAGGGAAAGGCATCCTGATTTGATCACCAGCTGTGAATGTGACGATGTACTGAGAGCGCTAGCATTATTTTAGATATGGTAGATATATATAGAATTATTAAGGAGCCATTCAATTTTGTGGTTAGATTGCTGGTATTCTGCAAAATTTTAATGGGTCATATATAGCTAGAAAGGCCTGCAAAACCAGAAAAGAAAAAAAAAGTTCATGACTTTTTCAAAATCATCCTGGAAATTTTATGGAGAAAAAAATCAAGTTAATTTTGAAGTATACATTCCTTCTTATTTTATGGGGGGGAAAAAAGAATAATGCGATTGATGTGATTTTTTTGTGTACTCCCCTTCGAAGAAAGGGAGACATATTGTATTAGTACTGATTCTTCTGTTTCTTCTAATCGCAACTTGTTCGGGTCATACATTTTAAACTGTTAAAGATGTCTTGATGAAACTTGAGGTATGCCTGCATCACCCACAGAAGGTGTGCAGTGCACTGGAATTAGGTCACTGTGACCTTCACCTCAAGGTCAAAGGTCAAATAACTGCAACTTTTTCAGTAAAATCTTGTCTGGCCCGTAAATTTTAACTGTTAAAGATATCCTGATTAAACTTCAAGTATACCTGCATCACCAACAGAAGGTGTGCAGTGCATTGCAATTAGATCTCGTTCCCCACTATATACAGAGTTTAGGCCCTTTGTTTGTTTTTAATACCAAAGTTTGTCTGGAGCATAAGTTCCATGTTATTTCCCCTACGTTGACCAAACTTGCTATATTTATGTATCTTGGGAAGGCGAAGAGTAGAGTAATGAAATCGGTCTCGTGCCTCGTTATATAAAGAGATATGGCCCTTTGTTAATTTTTTATACCAAAGTTTGTCTGATAACTTAAAAGTTTAATGGTTTAGAATTTACACACCTTAATCATGATGTGACCATTCTATTTTTCCAAATGTGCATATTGGCTAATAAGGGGAGACATATGTTTTTATTCACAAAAACAAATTTCTTGTTTCTTTTGACATAATTTATATGGAAGTACTTGACAAAAACTAGGGAGGAAAGAAAAAAAATATTATTTAAAAAAAATCTTTCATCATAAAAAAATAACAACACTAATGTAATACATAATACATATAGATCAACTATTTAAAATCTAGTCCTCAAAAACCAATAAAAACATGTTGAATTTTATCAAGCCAAATTTGAATTCCCCTGCAGCATGCTCTGCTAAAGCCTAACCCACTGTTGGTTATTTGGTATATGTTCAGTTAAATCGGGACTTTTTATTTTAATGTTTTAGACTATGAGGTGTTAGAATTATCCGGCGATTCTGGAGAGGAAGACGAGGAAAGTGAGATGAAAAAGCAAAAAATTGACGACAAAAACTATGTTCCATTGACACCTTACTTGATGCCAACCACAGGTAATCCATATAGACGTCTTTGATCTCAACACTAAGGTTTAAAAAAAACTACGACTATTTAGTAAAACACTCCAGGTTTCTATAACTCCAATATACATTTCTTCTGTCCTTGGCTGCGTTTCTGCCTTTTACTTCTATGAAAGTTATTGGTTCGATTAATCAGGTGGTAGTACCCAACAAACCTGGAGCCCCCTACCGAGGAACAGATGTTAGACTGGAGTGCTCCTTTCTCATACTTGAATACCTTTCTGCAATAGTTAGATTGACAGGATCCATTGTTTCTCAACTAGCAATCAACTACTTGTATACTTCATTGCAACAACCCCCTAAAGGTTTGTGGAGTTGATAATCTCAATCCATCTCGGTGTTGCAATCACTCCTGAATCATTAGACACCAGTTTACCAAGATAAGTAAAACTGACATCTGTGAGTTTGCATGCTTTCTCTGTGATTCTCATTAGTAATGACACTACATTACCATTAGCAGTCTTAGTGACATTGAAGCATATATCATGGTTTGTTTTTCTTGGTTAATTTATCTTGCAGAATGCATCATGTGTTTATATTCTAATTGGTTTTTTTTTTTTAAGTTGTGATTATTGCTATATTATTCAGGATATGAAATGTCTTTTGAAACTATTAAACATGTAACAAAATTACCCTATAGCTACATGTATGAAACCAAAGTTGTTTAATCACAGTTAATTCGATAATTTTTGATATATAAAACTGAATGTATTGAGACAGTGTGAATATAATTGCCCAGCTGTCTTGCTAGGTTTATTCCATCTTGATCCATTAACGGTTTCCCCAAATAACCAGGGATACAGCAGGCAACCTTGGTATCACCATGTACTGACATCATCATCCTCTTCTGTTACACTCCAAATAAACATGGTTCTGCCAACATATTCACATTGCTCAGCTATTTGTGTCATCAAATATTTAACAATACTGAACATATTGCAATTTATGGACTGATCATGCACCTAAAAATGTATATGGACCAAAGCCAATTTGATGCCATTATTTGGTAACATACCAGTTAATCATATCATAACTGGGTATCCTTTACCTGATCACTACAATTGTATGATGTAACCCTTCATTGTGTTACTGTTCCAGGTGTAAAAAGAGGGCGTGGTCGACCACGGAGATACCCGCCCCCTGGGCAGGTCAACTCCAACACACAGATCCCAGCAGTCATTATTCCTGGAGCTAACGGCCAGACCATCATGATGGCCCCAATACAGGTAAGTACCAGGATTGTCAAACTTCAGACAATCATGATGGTCCCAATACAGGTAAGGACCAGGATTGTCAAACTTCAGACAATCATGATGGCCCCAAAACAGGTAAGTACCAGGATTGTCAAACTTCAGACAATCATGATGGCCCCAATACAGGTAAGTACCAGGATTGTCAAACTTCAGACAATCATGATGGCGTGCACACAGGTAAGGACTGGAACAGTCAAACTTCATACTATCATGATGGCTCACATAGAGGTTTACACTCTGTCAGTCAAACTTCACACTATCATGATGGCTCACATAGAGATTTACACTCTGTCGGTCAAACTTCATACTATCATGATGGCTCACATAGAGGTTTACACTCTGTCAGTCAAACTTCAGACAATCATGCTGGCTCACATAGAGATTTACACTCTGTCAAAAAAGATGGTATTTTTTCATTTCGACCGTTTTTAAGGAGTTATGACCTTTTGTTAAAAATCTTTGTATTTACAACTCTTCCTTAACCACTAGAAGGAATTCGGCAAACCTGGTTCATTTGGGCTAATAAGATTTGGTTTGCACGTATGTTTTGGCATGGGGAGGAGTACAGGAAGTATGTCAGTGACCTATATACTTAAATTATTACTGATGGGAGACTATAAATTGCTTTGCAATGCTGTGTCTAAGTAACCTTTAGCTTACAGTTCTAGTTTATATAGGAGCAGGGGTATTAGTTAGCCTTTAGCTTACAGTTCTAGTTATTATTTTATATTCATTAAACAAAATTTGAAGGAATATCCTTTTATATCGCTAACTCTAAACAAATAATTTATAAAACAAGAAAAGATATCCTTGTCTGACTCCCCTTACAAAAATGTTATTTTAGCACATTTGATTTTTGTGACCTTGAACGAAAGTCAAGCTCATCAACGTTTACAAAACTAAAATCCATTGACATGAACAACCTACTTGCCAAATATCAAGATCCAAGGACCTTTGGCCACGAACGAACACAAGTTAAAGGAAAAGTGAAAAGAAAGCTATGTTTTTCTTTTTGTGTCGCCTTCGAAAAGCTGGTGACACATAGGTATTGCTTTGTCGGCGTCGGCAGCGTCGGCGGCGGCGTCGTCCGAACAGAGGTTTTCGTGCGATAACTTGAGTTTCCTTGGGCCGATCAAACTCAATCTTCATGCAGTGCTTACTTACCAAAACTGCTTGCTTGGGATTGCTTTTCAGGTCCGAAGGTCAAAGGTCAACTGTTACTATAAATAGAAACTTCACTAAAACTGTATACTGGACGGCTTCGATCTACCACTTGACCCACCGTGTATACCTCTGAAATGCCGTCTTACTCCAAATGTTATTGACAACACGAGCTGTTTAACATCATAATCCACAAGTTTATTCATTTATTTATGGGAAACCATCCGACAAATCATACAAATTAAACTTGGAATTGAGACAATGAGTATCGATAGCAAGTTCCTTTGTGTATTCTTCCCAGAATAACAGATTATATAACAAAATGATGCCATTCAAAATCATAATCTATGATTATTGCTTACTTTTAACATTATTTCTTGAAATGAAAAGTGTATCTATTTCTTCGTAATCTCCCAGCTTCCTGCGCAGGCGACACATCCACTTCCGTGGAATTCTTGTTTTTGAAATGTCTGATGTTGAAAGATATTATTGGAAGCCAACTTTTAAGCAAGTATGAAAAATAGACTTGTTTTAGAACAGTAAATTGACGTGTCAAAAATGGAAATTTTCTCATTAGTAATGAAATTTTACATATTTTTCTACCTATATCTTTAATAAAAAGGACAGTTCTTTCTTGAAATAGTGTAATATTTGGTATCAAAATAACAGTTGGAATATGTTGCACATGATGATGATATAATTTTATAGTAACTGTGTCATTTAAATGCTCTAGGATTAATTGTATTACCGCACCTTTAACACCCACACAGGTGTAAATCAATTAGGTCCCATTTATCGTAAAATAAATTCTGAAACTAACTGTTCCTGATTTAAGCTTCCTATACCCATATCTTTTTGGATTTGTCATTTTTATGCCCCCGCCATAAAATGGGGGGGGGGGGGGGGCATATAGTGTTGCCCATGTCCATCCTGTCACGTCCCGTCCTGTCCAGATTCAATGTAAACACTTAGCAACTTCATTCTTTGACAGATTTTGGTCAAACTTTATACAAAGGTCAAGTATGATTATACTTCGGACATCATTGTATTTCAGAGATCCAAGGTCAAGGCCAAGGTCACACTTGCTATATATAGAAAATTGTCACTTCCCATCCAGATTCAATGTAAACACTTAGCAACTTCATTCTTTCATGGATTTTGGTCAAACTTTATGCAAAGGTCAAGTATAAGTAAACTTCGGACATTGTTGTGTTTCTGGGTTCCAAGGTCAAGGCCAAGGTCACTGTTACTGTATATAGAAAATCAGCTACTGATTCAATTTAAACACTTAGCAACTTCATTCAATATGTTATGGAGATGATAATAACATACAGAAAAAACATATGAATATTAAAATCAACTTTAAGTGTAGTACCTTGTGTGTGGGTATGTTTCATGGTATCAAGATCAAAGTAGTTGTAACTTGTTATACAACACTGAAACTAATTTCACAGGGGCATTTATGTCTTACAAACATTTTCTGGTTTGAAATTCCAAGCGGGGGCCGGCGCTAGTGTTAAATCCCCATAGACGTTGACCCTACCTTTCAATACAACCATGTTATAGAATTGTTCCATTCACAGCCATCAGCAATTATAGATATCCTGACATAGAACAACCTCATTTATAATATTGAAATTTATTTTCATCACTACATGTAGTAATAAAGCCTATCTAGAAATATATATATGACTTAAGAATTTCCATTTAAATAGTGACATAGTTGATGTGTATGAATTGTTATTTGTGCAACTGCAATCAGAATTAATATGGAAATAGCTAAGAGAAAGGAAAACATGTTTAAGTAAAAAAACACAGATATGACTGCAACGGGGTAACATTATAAGGTTATGTTGATATTTCTACAGGGATTGTCCAACCTGCAGGCATTCCAGGAGCAGGTGAGGTCACTACCAAATCTTGTGGCTCGCCCAGAGGAAGTAGGGGATGAGGAAAACAGCTCCCAAGAGGTCATACTCAACGAATCTGACCTCTCTCTGGATACAGGTTAGTATATGAAGAAGGAAGGTCAAGAATCTTTTGTTCCATAAATAACTATATCAACAGTAATTTTTTTTTACCTCTTTTTGGCAGGAGCTGTGCATTGTGACTTGTGGAGATATTGCATGCAAAAAGCATGATTTAGGGGGAGGGGGGGGAAGCTATTTCTGCATGCTTTTTGGAAAAAAGACCAGAAATCAATTTGGGAAGGGGCCCAAGATCCACCTTAAAAAAACACTGATCTTTATCTAAGCATTGGATAATAGCAGATATGAGGTTCAGGTAGAGAATACATCATCCCAGAAACAACACTCAACTGTATCTTGATCTTCTAGCTTTTAATATATGAAATTATGTTAGAAAATATATACACTCCCCTGTACAGGAAATATGAGGTCAAAACTTCAATAAAGGATTCAAAAATTAATGTTCTGATTACAATATAAAGGTATTGTAATATAGTAAAAGGAATGATTCTCAATTTGAAACTGTTATTTTCCACCAAAAAAAGAGAGACTTTTGAAAATCTTACATGTTTCTATTTCAATGATGAAATGTGTATCGGTGGTCACATTTATTATTCCCACATTGTATTGAATTATGTTTTATTTAAAATTTGATTTCTTCTAAATCATAACTGCAACACGAGTATGAAATTTTACAGGCGTATAATGATGTAGAGTAACTTTCACAATTTATTGTAAAAGATCAGTAAAATAGTAGTTGAATACGGGTTGCCTGATAAAAAAAATATAAGGAGTTATCTACCCTTAGACCAGTAGCATAGTGTTTTCCTCACAACATCATCCCTAAGATTGTTTTATAACTGCTGAATTGTTTCCCACTATACAGAAGACAGCACCCTGGCAGATGTTGCTGCCTCAGCAGAAGCTGGAGTGACATTATCTATCGCAAGATCAGAGGCTAGTGGTAAGTACAATAACCATCAGATGTTTTTATATTATAAAACAAAGCCATATAGACAGAACCCAATACAGGAGGTGGATACCATGGCATGCTTCATGCTTATAAAGGACATGTGATGTCCTTCTTTATCTATATATTGACCAGTGAAGTGACCTGTTGCATTTGGAAATCATACATTATATTCTCAATTATACATTATATTCTCAATTATACCTTATATTCTCAATTATACATTATATTCTCAATCATACATTATATTCTCAATCATACATTATATTCTCAATTATACATTTTATTCGCTCTCTTTACCCCTGCAATATGTCATATCAAAATTTAAGGCAGGAAGATAGCTGTTTGATTGGTCTCAGGTAAAAAACAACTGACCAATCGCTAGGCTGATACCTGTCCTTTGTAGATTACAAAGGAGAGACGCCCGACTTGAAGGATCGAACTAATCTTCTTGTTTCATCAACAAGGCGCACACTGAGCCTTCATTTTTGCTATGACATATTCCAGGGGTACGGAGAGCAAAAGTGAGCGTAACCCCTGGATATCGAGTATGGCTCTGGTATGATTATCCTGACAATCCATTAGTTTGCACAAAATTGGTGATACTTTGATGTCCCTGTTATGTGGCAAGTACATCCCCTACACATGTATCAACAAACTTACAAATGGAGCACACCCATTGCTAAGCATGAATGTTTGACTTTTCTTCCATCTTCTTCCTTTTGATTGAGTGAGAGTTAGATGAGGTTGTATCGTTATGGGTCAAACATCTTTACACTTTCCAGAGATGATGACAAGGCACTGAAGTTAACTTGTCCGTAGAATACATTTTTTTCATTGTTTTAATGATCAAACAGGATTTGTAATGATCAAACAGAATTTGTAATGATCAAACTGGATGGTTATGTGATGAGATATCATGCGAGAACCATCGGCCAACACTGGATGGTTATGTGATGAGAGCTCATGCGAGAACCATCGACCAACACTGGATGGGTATGTGATGAGAGATCATGCGAGAACCATCGTCCAACACTGGATGGTTATGTGATGAGATATCATGCGAGAACCATCGGCCAACACTGGATGGTTATGTGATGAGAGCTCATGCGAGAACCATCGACCAACACTGGATGGGTATGTGATGAGAGATCATGCGAGAACCATAGACCAACACTGGATGGTTATGTGATGATATATCATGCGAGAACCATCGACCAACACTGGATGGGTATGTGATGAGAGATCATGCGAGAACCATCGTCCAACACTGGATGGTTATGTGATGAGAGATCATGCGAGAACCATCGACCAACACTGGATGGGTATGTGATGAGAGATCATGCGAGAACCATCGTCCAACACTGGATGGTTATGTGATGAGAGCTCATGCGAGAACCATCGACCAACACTGGATGGGTATGTGATGAGAGATCATGCGAGAACCATCGTCCAACACTGGATGGTTATGTGATGAGATATCATGCGAGAACCATCGACCAGGACTGGATGGTTATGTGATGAGATATCATGCGAGAACCATTGACCAACACTGGATGGTTATGTGATGGGAAATCATGCGAGAACCATCGACCAACACTGGATGGGTATGTGATGAGATATCATGCGAGAACCATCGGCCAACACTGGATGGTTATGTGATGAGAGATCATGCGAGAACCATCGACCAACACTGGATGAATAGTTTTATATAACCTGACATTAACAACAATATTGGATTCAAAATTTTAGCGAGTTATGTAATTTCAACTTTTTCTATTAACAGAATATTATGCCATCTTGGAGGGTTATCCACATTATCATTGACCTTTGGAATTAATATGTGATGTTCTCATTGTTATTGTGTCACTGTGTTGTTGTTGACAGGTAAAAGTGGAGGACTTGAAGGTGCTGATCAGCAGACAATCATACAAATACCAGAAAACCTATTATCAATGTTTTTACCCAAGAAGGATCCAGTCAAAATTGGTAAGTACAGTATTCTTTGTGCATTTAGAGAGAGAACAATGTGTCATGTTATACCCTCAGTATGTTTACTTAAAGCATTTGCATTTACCACTAGATGTTAGGTTAGTGCCTATGGTACAGACTGATACTCAGTTTAGTTAGTATTGTTGGAAAAGAAAAATCATGATGACCATCAAATAAGTAAAAACTGAAAGGGAAATGAATAAGGTAACACTCGCCAGAATGTACAAAATTCAGTGAATATGTTTTTAAATACCTAGGTATATAGNTTATACTATTTTTTACTCAAATTGGTACATATTTCAACAACAAAAATAAATACTATAGACTCAGGTGACCGTTAAGGCCCATGGGCCTCTTGTTTTATCAATATTCAGGTCCGCTCCATATCTCTGTAGCTCTTGAAAGTTTTTACGTCTTAGTCAAACCATGATCCATCGGAAAAAAATCTTGATTGATTTTTTCACAAAAAAAAGGACTGAACATTGTTTATATCAATTAACTAGAACAACACCGGTGGTAAGGCTTTAATTGGTTTACTGCTAACACTACCACAGGCCTCCACTCAGTTCAAACAGAAAAAATACAGTGTTGTCAATGTGCCCTTTTATTTTATGATTGATTACTTATGGAAAGCTAATATGCCATTTCATTGTATTCATTTAAAAGTCTGTTTCACTATGCATTGATAATTTATTCGTATTTTAGGATGAACATGTATATAAATAGTGTTACAACATTTGTTTATTCAAGTCAATATATCTTATGGTAAGCTGCATGCAAATAAAAATGTATTGGCCAAAATTACAGTACTTGTTTATCACACTGAAATTACATTTCTATTGATATTCACTTGATACTTTAAATGTGTTATTTATATATGCTGTTCTTTGACAGTTCTTTTTATTAGATTTACAAGATATCCACAATATCTATTTATGTGAACATTTACATTAAAATTGATCGCAGATAGCTTAAAGTACATAGTGTTATTTCTGTGTTTATCTATTATTTACATATAGGGTAATCTGGATTGTGTATATTGATGTTATCTAAACGTTATTTAAACTGTTTACATCAATAAATAAAAAATCCAGTATTGAGACTTTATTTAAGCACATTTTTTTATTAAGATATATCTATAGGGATACCCTGAATGTACATGTATTTGTTATATGTGGATACCGTGATCCCACATACATCTGTTTGTACGCAGATATAATCAATCCAACACCCTGTGCGATACAATGAAGTTATATGCAGTCAGAGTTTCCTAAGCTAAAGAAAGGAGAGATATAATTATACACAAATACAGTGGAACCCGCTTATTAGGATATTCTGTTTAATAATATAATAACCGATCAAGCTAATTTCGATCATTTTTATGTCGTCTGAACCGGAAGTGAGATGCCCTATATTAATTAGACATAGATTGATATGGAAACATGGAAAGAAATAATACAAACTGATAAAGTAATATTTTGTTCATTTGTTAGCTCACCTGGCACGAAGTGCCAAGTGAGCTTATGCCGTGGCGCGGCGTCCGTTGTCCGTCCGTCTGTCCGTCTGTCCGTCCGTCCTCGTCCGTCAACTTTTCCTTTAAACAACTTCTTCTGAAGAACGGACAGGCCTGGAGTCATGATATTTGGCTGAAAGCTTCGTTGGTAGGAGCCCTACAAAGTTTGAGAACGAAAATGACCTTGACCTGTTTTCAAGGTCACAGGGGTCAAATATGTCAAAAACTTCAAACGACTTCTTCT
>NW_018407357.1:521772-632497 GCF_002113885.1 Mizuhopecten yessoensis
CAACTTCTGAAGAAGAATCAAAAAGCATAGAATCTTATAATAATATTTTGCTGGTAGTTTCAACAGATGGAGCCAACAAAGTTTGCGAGGGAAATATTTTTAGTGCAATATAATATTTAATGAGAATATTTTGCTATGACTGCTTAAATATTCAGGTGAGCGATACAGGCCCTCTTGGGCCTCTTGTTATTTACATCAGGATGTTTGAAAAGATTTCGTTTTGCCATCGTAATGATCAGTATATATGTAAATTCTACTTTCACTTTCCAATAACTTCGAGCATATTCCTAAGAACTATCTTTATACTACATCCTACACTTGTAGCTAACGATATCGTAATGTTACAGTCAATAGAATGAAAGAAGTGATATAGATAGTCATGATTTACCATTTTTGCAACAAGAAATTGCGTTACATTTTGTCCCATCAGCATACAAATATTTTGCCGTGCTATGTCAATTACACATGACGATCGCATGCCTTGCAAGTCCTGCGGTGAAATCAACTTGCAAAGAAACAATAACAATTAAAAACACAAACTATTCCCTTTTTAACAATACTCAAATAATGTTATTAATGAAAATTGTATAAATTGTAAATAAAGCAGCCGCGTCAGTTGGTTACGACAATAACGTTAACTTTTGATCAATCTCGGGCACCATGCTGTCAGGGCGTATGTCCTGATTTTACTTTTTCAACAGACACTGGAAAATGACCTTTAATGCAATAGAAAAGCTGTTGATTAAACGATTAAAAACACGTGCCTTCCTTCTGAAGTACTGTTTTCATTGAAACGGCATTATTTTCTCCAATGATGTGTCAAAGTAACTGAATATTTCTGAAAGGCATACTCGTTTTCATATCGGAATTTCTGTTAGAAAATGTTGGTAGGCCTTATCATTTCAATTTGATACCCAGTCCTACAGTGTATTTTACATAACAATTTACTGCACCACACGTTTAATTTTGTTCTATTTTTGATCTATGGTTTTCCGCTGACTGGGGTGATGCGAGGTGTGAAAAATTTACCTGGAGTGGACACAGGTGATTACCTTGGGCGTTGTAGTTAGCCGGATCCATGGCTTAAATTGCTTAGTTATAGAAGAAATAATCGTTCATTGGAAAAAATATCATAATAAGTAGGTTCCACTGTATCGCAAACTTTTATGTACCTGAACATATGCATGGATACCTTGGATTCGTGAGGATGTTTAGCATGTAGATATCTGGGGTGAAGTACCATAAAGTTTCAGTGAATAAATGACCTTGACAAGGGGTCAAATATGTTACAAACTTTGTACAGCTGCTCCAAAAGTAAGAAGTTTTAGATATACAATATAAGTCCTATTGACATCTTTCTGTTGAGGGTAAAACACTGTCATGCTGGCATAAGGAAAAATGTTTGACCAGCAAGCATCTTCTAGCCTCCTTTGTTCAGTTATTCAGCTCATTTAGTCTGCAAGCAGAATGCTCAAGCTTACTCAATACTCATCATAACCGTCCAGTGAATGGCCCTCTGAACCTCTTGTTAATGAAACAAAAATAATTACAGCTGCCTGGTATATACTTTATGTCTATATCTGAAACTTGCTATGTATCACATGACCTGCACCTCTTTCTACCTCCTTAACAGATGATTATTTTAAGTGAAATAGTATTTTAATTCTACATATTAAATTTCAGATAAAATGAAAAGATTTTTGATTCATTTAGATAGCTGAATTTATCGAGCATACATGTACATATATTATTTTATGTTTTTCACAATGTATGTGTGTGATATTATAGTTTATTACATAACTAGCATGGTATCGGTAGCTATAAGTAAGGAAACACACATATAAATTTTGTTATGAGCACACATTCAGTAACATCCAGCGGAGCTATGATAGACTGTATTATCTCCCACTGTATTATGATGTCAGTTCCTCATGGCTTCAGATCTAGACTTCTACTTGTATTTTGACGTCACAAAGGAAAAATACTTCGGAGTCACCATGTTGATATTTGTTATTTCACATCAGCAAGAGAAAATGTGAATTTTATATTTATTTGTTAAAAATCTTGGTTATTTAGTTATCGTTAGGAAATTTATCTCAACTGTTAATGGAAGCTTTTCAGAGACTTACTTAATTTTTGTTTCCTTTTTTAAGAAATTTCACAACTGGAAACTAAATGTTAAATCTATGACACAATCATTGAAATTAGCTCGGTCACTTAAAGCTTTGTTAAAACACAATGGTTTTTTTTTTATCTTAAAGTCGTTGCTATATAACTTGTTATATCTTATATGTTATATCATAGTGCCGAGTCAGCAGTTTTTACAGATTTTTATCCTTTTTGTTTCATATGTTTTGAGACAAGAATGTTTTAATCTGGTATACAGATCATTAACTCTTGTAAGTTCAAATATGCTTCATTTCCTGTTGATGTAACTGTACTAATAAATTGTGTAAAGTTCATTATCAACTCCCCTGATGGCTTTTAAATTACCAAGTGAGAAATTCCCACCAGGGACACTGTTAGTCATCCAGATAATTTTCAATTAGCGTCCAGGACCCCAATTCCTCAAAAGCCTGGTTATTTACAATGGAGGTTAATATCCAATATTTTGTTCAGGCTTTCTTTTCTTTAAATTAAAACTAATTGTTTTTAGATAACATCTTGATTTAAGTATATTAAGTATGTTATTATTGGTTTATTGACAACTGAAATAATAACTATTTTGAGGACATAAAGAAGTCTGGTTTTCCATGTGTAAGCTGACAGTTTTTAAGGTTAAATGGGGAACAGAAGTACAAGTTTTTTCATTGAGGGAGCCTGTGTAAAGTGTCAGGGGACTGCAGCAGTGGGGCTGCTGGGGTCTAGGGGTGATGGTGAAGGGGAGGAGGAGGAGGGGGACACCGGATACCCCTGATGTGGGGGGCCACAGGTTGGCACACTTGTTCAAATCATTGACCACTTGCTCTGGCCCATTAACACTGCACTGGGTACCTGGAGTTCTCCTCCTCATCTACCAGACCATCATAAAAACACCCTAATGTAAATAGGCCTCTAATTCTACCACTCTGGGTAAGATTTGGTAAGATTATCCCCCTCCCGACCCATCACCCACACTCAAAACACACAATTTTATCTATGGTGATTCCAAACAGATTTTCTAGTTCTCATAGGACTTTTGTAGCCAACAGCTGAGTTCATCTAGCCTACACTGATACTGTCAAAACATTGGCCTGATAAAGATTTAAACAGATGATTGCTTCTCGGGGGTTTTAAGGATGTAAAAAAAAATTCAAATTTACTATATTTAGATTTTTGGTTAATAGAAAGAAAATCTGAAAGAAAAAGTTTGTAATGCTGGTTCATTGTATTAAGGTTCATTTAATTTATTTAAGGAAAGGAAATTGTTCAAAAAAGCAAAAGTTGGCCATATATTTTCAGATTGTTTAAACAAATACTTAAATTTAGTTATCTCATAATCACTGATTGTACATGTAAGTTGTTAGCTTTAAAAAAAATCTTGTTTTTGGAAATATGACAAATTATTTTTGGAAATTATTTTAAAAAATGGCAAAAAGGTATTTCGACACAAGCTAAACTTGTTCGGAAAAAAATACAGATGTGTTATTGCAGTGTCAGGTAAATAGCTGTGTGGCTAATGAAAAGTGTGCTATAAAAAAGGGCTAGGTATAAGACAAGTAAGCAGATTGTAAAAGATCTGTGTGAGGTACTGTATTACACAAAGCCCTAACCTACACTGATGCTTGATGTAATCAACACCTTTGCTATCACACTATAATTTTGTGGTTGAAAAGTTGGGTCTAGTGCAAATTTTTATGAATGAAATGGTGGAATCTTATATATGAAGCCTGCGCCTGGAGTCAAACCACAGGCATGTGTCTACACATGCAGTTTGTGGTTGGCACAGCAACAGATGGCAGCCTCTTCCACTTCCTCCAAGGTACAGAGCCAGCCAACACAAATACATCCCTGGACATTTACTACTGGTCAAATAAATGGTCAAAGCATGAATAAAACTGTGCCTGTCCTGATTTGGGTACCAGTGCCATACACTCAAATGGCTGGGGTTTTTGTATACTGTTCCTACTGTATGATGCTGCATATCTGTTTGATCTTTAGAAATTTCTCATATAATCCGATTGATGAAAGGCTGTTTGATAATGAAATTGATTGTAGTATTTTTTTCTGTAATTATACTTTATAGAGAAAAGTTTTAAATGTAAATCCTATTTGGCTTATCTGTAATGTACAAGTGACCTTGTTCTGTAAGATATGTGTCACGGAGTATCCTACTGATTATTATCACTGTTAGGATAATCCTGTCCTAATGAGAAGTTCCCTGTACTTTCCTGTAATATATCTTAAATGCCCGATATAGATGTATGTGTGTAAGGTCTCGGTGACATATCAGCTGAGAAAAACTTATCCCCGGTTTTTGTGGCAGATGAGGGCGTTGATTTGTGTCATTATAGGCTTACTCAGTGTGGTGTAGATGTGAACACATTTTAATGGTAAGTATACATAACCCGGAGCTGTAAATCACCAGGGTTTCCTCCCAGCTTTTCCATTTAAACCCTGAACCTTCGAAAGTGCAGTGTATCAGTCCCTGAACATCAAAGGGCCTTTTCTCTGCGGGATTAATGTTTCTTGTATAAAAAAGCACTGAAACATAAAGAGTGAGAGTCGTACTGCTACCCCCTATGGTACCCTTGACATAATTCACAGTGGATTAGGCAATCCTATATTACAACCACCAGTTTGGAGGTTTTAGTCCAGTGCTAATAATATCACAACCCTAGGTTTTCTTTGTGACTTCTTTGTGACGACACTTTTCTCCCTCTTAGCTTTATGCTAAATATAAAGAGGGCAACTCAGTGTGGATGTATATCGACCTAAAGAATGTGTCATCGCAAACAAGCTATTTACAAAATCTGTAAATTTACACGCACAAAAAAGGTATCATAAATGTACACTAATGTGACACTTCATCATAACATAAAAAGGCTTATACTGATATTTACATTGAGGTATAGGCTGTACTGCGATTGGGCTGTGAAAACCAGGTTTATATAGCAATAATCTGGTGTAAGGTGGCACTTCAACAGGAAGTAGGGTCACCGCATACAAAAGGTCACCAGTGGTGTAACCTTGAATTGAGGTTCATGTAGGAAAATCAAATTTTCTCCAGTAAAGTATAAGAAGAAACATATTTTCATGCAGCCCTCTCTGAAATATTTGTAATTAACTTATAATGGACCAATGTGTTGAGAATTAACTGAGTTCATTTGGGCACCAAAGGTTGAAGCACCGGGTGGCCTTATTTACACTTTTTACTGGTAATAAAGGACTTATAGACTCCAGCACTGTCATCTTAACACAAGTAAGGTCTACTTATTGATCAGGGAATGTTCATTTATAATCGCACTGTCAAACAAACAAATAGGGATTAGTTTCAAAACAAAGAATGGTAGAAAAAAGATGAAATATTTCAAAATCTATATGTAAGAGGAGAAAAATATTTCATTTTCCTATGAACAAAGCATGAAGCTTCTCAGACATGTTCCCTGTAGTAGTGTTATTATTAGGTTGCCAAAATGCAGTGTTCACGGATGGGGCCACAAGCACCTGTTTTATAGAATAGCATAATAATGAGTTTCATTATCGGTGGTTTATGTTGGGGCGCTTCCTGACAATAATAGGTAGAGGGCCCATCCAAATGCTACCCTGGGCGGTCATGCACACAAACACCGGTACATTCTTATTTAAGGAATGTTCACTTAAATCATTTATCATTGAATATAATGGATATATCAATTTATATGTCATCGTGAACTCGATTGAGAAATAGGTATGATCTTAGGATCTTATAAGCTGCTTTGTGATAGCCCAATGGTTTGGTACTAAAAATACATTCTGTATTTATTTGATCAAAAATTTCATTGAATCAGTAATGGAATACAAAGTTTCTTATTAATTTACAATTTTATGTTTTGAAATATTATTCTTACTAGCACTTCAACCTGACACTAAATTTCTTTCCTGTTTATGACAAGATTCCTACCTTGTCATCCAATGATTTAAAACAGTTTATGGCCTAATTATCCTACACCTAGAACATGTCTACTGACGTGAACTTGAGTCACTAGACTCAGATTTGCTAACATCATGCATTGAGGTCATTTTCAATTGTCAACTTCCTGGGGACCTCATTTTCTTGTTTCTGTTGAAAAGGAAGAAGACCCTGCTATTTCCCCGACCAGAACACTTTACTACGAGCACAATGACCTTAAATCTCTCTGGCGATACATGTCCTTGTGTTTCTTCATACATTGTGCATACCTACTTAAGAGGCTAAAATATGCATGCAGTTTTGGCATTGCTGATGTGAGCCTCGTAATTACTATACGGTTGCATAAAACAGGTTAAATAAGCCAGTCATGAGGGAACCCAAACTAGGTTTAATTTATCGTTACAACATAGAGACGTCTGTTGTAAATAGATAAGGAGATTCTACAATGTGATTTAGTGCTGAGTATTTGTGGGAATAAGGGTGAATGGTTAAGTGACGTGAGGGGTACGTTTATTTAGACCTATTCTACCTGAAACGACCTACCTAGCATTTTCTCTATTTTCCCAACATGATAGACTTCAAAGTATCCTTATCTCACTCCCATAGCCAATTCCCCATAATAATTTGGTAAATCATAATATTGAAAAGCAGTTTTGTTTTTATTCAATTTACACTTTTTTGGTAGTGTTTTTAATTTGTCATTTTGATGGTTTCTGGAAATAACAGTTTCAGTATATGTTTTAATACCCTTGTAGCTCCCTCATAGGGCAGATGCCATCATAGGTCAACTATTGAATTGTATAAAAAAAAAAAACACACCCATCCCTGTGTAATAACAGTCTGCAAATCTTATCCATTCTTTTTTGCATGCCAGCTATTGGTTTCACCATTTATGAAACAATATGACATGATGTGAACCATGTCATATTCACGACACATATTATAGGAGGCATGCCCCTTTAAACATTTGGCCTCTCACGATATTTTTCTAGATACATATGCACATAGGTACTGTATGTAAATGTAGATTACTTATTTTTTATATGTGTTGAGCATCAATCAAATTTCAATGTTACATAAATAATAATGAATATGTAAGGTAAATTATACACATTGAGTGAGACATGAGTTATTGTCCTTGCGGAGAAGTACAGATAGGTATAAGGTCACCAAATTAAATATGGTTGAAATATAAGTATGTGTTTTACCATCTATAATGAATGTCTCCTTGCATAAACTGGTGTAAGTTGATTGTGAATGGTAAATTATAATTCAGTCCCTCAAACAAATCAGACCTTGAACAAAGGTTGATGGACTTGCTGGTTTTATCCCTTTTTACTCCTTTTTTTCTTCTGCAGATGTGAACTTGTCATACAACTATCAGAAAAGCTGTCACCCAGATGTTAATGAAACTTCTAGCATTATTAATTAGGCACTTGTTAAAGTGAAAATACTTTTTATCCAACATCCAAGATGGCCACTGTAGCCTCTAAATAAGCCAAGAAATTTAGGGCAATAACTTTAGTTATATTTGGTTAACATTGATTTTAATTCATGAGAATGATATATAGGGGTATACTTTACGTCAAATAACTACGTTTTAAAGTTCTGGGATTCAAGATGGCTGCCCATACTGTTGGCTCTGATTTGCTGTAACATTTACAACAATAACTGAAGTTCTATTGAGTCAAATCTGACCATCTCTAATGTTGTAAAGGGAAAGTAAAGCCGCTGACAAGTCTTTTATCTTTTATCAATGTAGGATAGATTTGGAGAGTATGTAACCATCTCTAATGTTGTAAAGGGAAAGTAAAGCTGCTGACAAGTCTTTTATCTTTTATCAATGTAGGATAGATTTGGAGAGTATGTAACCATCTCTAATGTTGTAAAGGGAAAGTAAAGCCGCTGACAAGTCTTTTATCTTTTATCAATGTAGGATAGATTTGGAGAGTATGTAACCATCTCTAATGTTGTAAAGGGAAAGTAAAGCCGCTGACAAGTCTTTTATCTTTTATCAATGTAGGATAGATTTGGAGAGTATGTAACCATCTCTAATGTTGTAAAGGGAAAGTAAAGCCGCTGACAAGTCTTTTATCTTTTATCAATGTAGGATAGATTTGGAGAGTATGTAACCATCTCTAATGTTGTAAAGGGAAAGTAAAGCCGCTGACAAGTCTTTTATCTTTTATCAATGTAGGATAGATTTGGAGAGTATGTAACCATCTCGAATGTTGTAAAGGGAAAGTAAAGCCGCTGACAAGTCTTTTATCTTTTATCAATGTAGGATAGATTTGGAGAGTATGTAACCATCTCGAATGTTGTAAAGGGAAAGTAAAGCCGCTGACAAGTCTTTTATCTTTTATCAATGTAGGATAGATTTGGAGAGTATGTAACCATCTCGAATGTTGTAAAGGGAAAGTAAAGCCGCTGACAAGTCTTTTATCTTTTATCAATGTAGGATAGATTTGGAGAGTATGTAACCATCTCTAATGTTGTAAAGGGAAAGTAAAGCCGCTGACAAGTCTTTTATCTTTTATCAATGTAGGATAGATTTGGAGAGTATGTAACCATCTCGAATGTTGTAAAGGGAAAGTAAAGCCGCTGACAAGTCTTTTATCTTTTATCAATGTAGGATAGATTTGGAGAGTATGTAACCATCTCTAATGTTGTAAAGGGAAAGTAAAGCCGCTGACAAGTCTTTTATCTTTTATCAATGTAGGATAGATTTGGAGAGTATGTAACCATCTCGAATGTTGTAAAGGGAAAGTAAAGCCACTGACAAGTCTTTTATCTTTTATCAATGTAGGATAAAGTTGGAGAGTATGTAACCATCTCTAGTTCAACCAAAAGCTACCAGAAAATAGTTAATGCTTGCAGTCTACAGTTTACTTAGTGTTATGGAACTTTAACTCAGTTTCGTTATATATACTATTGTTGTTCTGTGGTTTGAATAAAGAAAGGTATCCCTATCTATATGACAGGGTGATGCCTATAACCTGTATCGTGACACATGTGTTTTCTGCCATATGCGCAGGCTGATTTACATAATATTTTGCAGTATTGCGCCCCATGTGATGCCCCCTTTGTGTAGATGTAATTTAGCTGGATCAGCATCCTACCGACATGGTTTCCTGGGTTTGCTGAGGGTTATTGAGAACTGTAGAGACATGTGCCAGGCGACAGCGAACCACTGCCTCCCTTCAGATCATCATCTCTCCAATCTGTCCGCTCATTGAAATCACTTGAGATCCATTTAAAAATCCCTTTGACTTGAGTCGAGGAGACTACTGTGGGTTTTCTAATGTGCTCCAAGAATGACAATTTCAATTAGATTTTTATACATTTAAGGAAAATGCATGGACTGTAAGCACTGGAGACTGGATGAAATGAACAGCGGGAGAAATATAAACATGTTGCTTCTATTAGTCTAAATCTGTTTTTATTACTATATATAGCAAAAATCTGTATTCTCAATCTTGTTTGGAACTTCACAGAGTGGCCTGTACATTGATGTTAGAGTCCACAGCTACCGGGGCCTGACAACAAAGAAACCATACCAATTATATATCTATAGTTTACACATGGTCATGTCTTCATCCCTCAGTGCCAACCATTGTCACATTTAACCCTCAAACAAAGTCATATCAAAAGTTTTGAAGATTATGGCAACTTGTTTTTAAGGAATTAATTACTTTTCAACTTTGATCATTAATTTCCTTTGTTTAGGGCTTGTGTGATGAAGCTTATTTAGTATTAATCATTTTAATACTAACTTTGGTTGAATTTACCATGCAAGACTGAGAAGCTTTCCAGAGTAAAATTAAAATTGACATCCCTACGTACTAAATAAAAATAAATTGTTTTATTTGGAAAAAATATGGTTCGAGACTTCATGATCACATGCTAACATTATTATTAGTAAAACAAAGTGCTGATAAAAGTTTGATAGATATCCGATAGAATACCTCACACAAACAATGAATGCTTTTACAAATAAATAGTAGAGAGTTAATATCTATGTGGACAGTTGTCAGCTACTGGTGCTGATATTGACTTGGCATTTCCTGGTTGTGGTTGACTTGATTAGTTCAGGTGTTGATACATGTGATAAACTAATGTGTGGGGGCACTGGTCTGGAGGCTGGCCTTGGGATGCGCTGCCTGACCTTCGTTTTGACCTTGGTGGTAGGAGGTATACACACTGGCTGCACCACAGGGACACCAGTCACAACTGTCTCCCTCCTCCTCCTCCTCCTGGCACATGATGACAGTTGGGTTTTATGAAAGGAACTGTGTCAGGAAGCTGGTGAGTCTGAATGGGCTCAGCCTGTAGCCTGAGACTGGTGGGAAAGTGTGGGTGGTAGTTCAGTAATTAGGCCATCAAAGCCAGCCAACTATAGCCTGTTTCATATTTTTTGGATAAAAAAAGTCCTAGGTTTTGTACCTGTGTAAATTGAATGCAATGCTATAGTGTATAGTGTTTCAAAGTGAATATATTTATACAGGGTTCAAGTATATCTACACTACTTGCAATTCAATTTTATTGAAATTTCCGATTTTTTCTTTTTTTTCTTAGATAAATAAAGGTATGGATTACAGTCTAGTTTGTCATGTGTTCAAGTTTTTGTGATCTCATGTCAGACAAATTATGTAAAATAATTTTCATAAAAGTCCTATATATATGCGAAATAAATTCCACACTTACAAACTTAAATGGCTTACAAAGTCACTTAATTGTTGGCCTTTTTATACACTATAATGCACACTTCATGAGGTCAAAGTGTGCTGTACACCTGCTGGATTAAATTGGACATGCTTTTTACTATAATTAATTAATTAATTATATAGATAAGAAGTGTTTTTTTACCTTTATAATTCATCAAATGAGATATGTTTTTTACTTGTATAAATAATCAAATTAGACATGCTTTTCACTGTTATATAATGAAAACCTATTTGACATGATTTTGGCCTATAGATGATGAACTGTTTTTAATTGATTTTTAATTGGAAACTGATGTTTTATTGGTCATTTTGTTTTTCCACTTATTCTACAATTTAAGATAACAATACAGGACATTGCATTTTATAGATACTCTTTCTGATATATAATGGCATTACCTAACAACAGACTTTGATGTTGCAGTTGATATCATCACAATTTTTGTCATTCATGTTATGAACTTTAATTGTTAGCATTGACAGGAACTTTTTGGATAATCATCAGGTTATGAAAAATGCAAATAATTAAGCTCATTTCAGCAATGGTTGTCTTTCTTTGATTGCTGAGCAAACTTCGGTGTAATTTATTGTGATTGGTTAATGGCCTGATATACCAATTAGATCTTAAAAAATTAACAATTTCTGTCTAAATCTTTGAGAACAAATCTTACACAAACCATGTGAAATATTTTGAAATATATTATGATATGCAGTATTAATTATTTTGCAAAATTCAAATTGGGTACATATCTGAAATTGACTATAGCGGGGATCCTAGTCAGGTCAAATCAGTTCTGGTGAGGAATGCAGAGTTACAGCAGCCATCTGGCTCTCTGCTCAACCATCACTTTGTTTTCCTTAAAAAATGCTGAAATCATCAAAGGGCTAGGCCCACAGCCTCTGCTGATTTAAATCCTGTTTGGATGATGTATATATATACACAGATTTAATTCTGGTATTGCACATTGAGCAAGATTTTCCATGTTGTCTTTACAAGTTTCACTTCCCTATATGTGTTGTTGTAGATAGATCAGGACCTGGCCACACCAGCTGAACCTTTATTAAAAACTCAGATATAAGTCACACGTTACAGTAAAATCTGTCCTTGCTGACATGTTCAAATGTTATTTTATGCCTATACATATTTCATGACTTTTTGAAAATTTGGCCTGTGACCTCTGTGACCTTGGTTAATTTCTTGTACTTATCTACGTTTTACAGCCTGCACATGCTTACATAAGCAAATTATAGTGATTCATACTTTTGAAAAAATTGAGAAGATCTTCCTATTTTTCTTAATTTTAGGGGANAAAGGGGGGGGGGGGGGGGGGGGGAGGGGCATTCACTGACTGGGTTTACATAACTGGTATTACTTGATTTTACTACAACACTCCCTGATAACGGCAGTCTGACACAAGATGACAATTAGAGACCAACAATTATCTAACCTACATACCTGGTAAAGACAATTCAGGTAAATGTGCATTTTAAAAAGGAAAGTCAGTTGTCATATCACCACAGAAAACCATTCATAGATATTTGTGGTTTTATCTTTAAAAAGAAAATGGGAACAATTAACATTTCCTTCCAATTTCATTCACTTTCTTAAGCTTTCCTGTCGATAATGATCAGTATCATGAACCGGTTTTGTGAAGTTTAATTCAATTTGAAAATAAAAATAACAATTTTGATGTGCTTTTTGAAATTAAATATCCGTGAAACAAGGTAAAACTTTTCCCCCACTTAAAAAATAAACTAGTGCTTGTAATGTTTGCGAAAAGGTGGATAATGGTGAATTAGCTTGCAATTACAACCCTACTGTGCAAGACGGAGTTTGACTTTAGACGAGTTGTTTTTTATGAGCTTATTAAGTACAGGATCTGTCGGCGTTTAGTGCGAGGTTGATAGATATAGCAGAACAGATCATTATATGCTGGAATGCAACTCAGCAAGTGCATTGTGTAACTGGTTTCAATACTAATTAAACTCGCCCTGGATATTGTTCATTGAGGGCTGGCCATGGTAGTACGGTCATTATTGGCATTGATTATCGACAGAGTGCTTGACAGTGCTTTTTTAGAATAAATTTTCATACATGGCTGCAGACTCAGCGAAATGTTTCGGGTGATAACCGTGAAGGATAGTTTAAAATTGGACTGATATTACCAGAATAAGCAGTTAGGCATGTATCCTCTGTCAGATTCCTGGCTAACATTCCTGGGAAACTGTTTCACGATCATGATCAAACATAATCCTGTCGCAAATGATACACAACAACCCACCAGTAGATAAAGATTTTTATATACACTCCGAACTTTATTGCTCCTGTGTATCTAACAAACCTTTCAACACCTCATATTCTGTTTTGATAATTTAAATGATAGGAGAACATTAAATTGAAATTTCTTGAATTGACATAACACAAATGATTTAGATATAGAAAGTGAGCAATGATATAGTCCGTTCATGTTTTTTGCAGTAAATTTCCTTTTAAAATTATGCGAAATTTTATGTAGTATAATTTTGTGAGATTTATGTGGTTTTTGTTGGATATTTAGTTTTACTCTGATCCTTATCATCAAAATTATTTCATACTGAATAATTTTATCTTGTTTGAGTTAATGTGTAATTCTCATGCACGCTAATCGAGTTATCAAATTCTACCTCCACGTTATAACAACCGTCAATTACCACATACATTTCTGCACCTACGATGACTTCATGGTGTGTGGTGCTTCAATGTCATTTACAACTTGGGTTCAAGACAGCAATGGGGAAAAACATCCTTTTACAGAGTATTCTCGTGTTGTACACAGTAGACCACTGACATGGTCATTACTGATATAGAGGACAGGAGCTAAAGAGAAAAGAGTACAACTTTTCGCGGTGTGGAAACATTAGGGTCTTTTTGCATTGAATAAATAAGAGCAGAAAAATCAACTTACAAATATTTATTTGTAGATTATGTAGATTATAGATAAGTAAATAGGATATACAGATTTCAGAATTATTGCCACTGCGAAAACTTCCACACTTCGATAATAATTTAAAGGGTCACAACGCAAACATTTCCACACGTAAAAATATCCTCTTTTGCAGCATATAGCTTATGATAGTATTTTCTTTTGTAGAAGATTGTACTTGAATGTATTAATCCAAAAATAAGTCCAAGGCAACTAAAAGCATTTCCTATGATATTTTGTTAATAAATACATTTCAGTCATAATAATTTCATTTTCTGATAATACCTTTGTCAGTCTACAAATCTAACCAAATCAGCAACTTGGCCCATAAATTGATATGCTGATTACCTGTAGAACTCATTATAATTGTATTCCGAAAATCCTTTTTAGTAATAATGAATAATATGTTTGCCACGTTGTACAATGTCCTCTCCATGAAGTTTCTAGGATATTACAAATAATATTAAGGTATACCACAAACAGAACCAGGTCCTATTAAGTTATACGTCAGTTTTTCCAAATTTTAAAATTTCACCAAAAGAACTTGTCTCCTCTTTTTACAGAAGATAAAAATGATCTTGTAAGAAATTCAGAAAAACAGGACCTTGTATTTGAGATGATTGTCACATGTATATATATCTGCTGCAATAGGTGCAGTTTTTACTATCCAACATGGTATTTTATTCTCCCCTTCATTTTCTCATGTTGATATTCAAAGTTCAGATTAGTTTTATAGATTGCGCTCCAGTTTTGCTATTAATTCTATTTATAGTGTTACCAACAACAGTTTGATGTCATTAAGAACATTTCATTCACTGTATATGTAGATTTTGTCGTTTTTCGTGATTTTATGTAGATCTACCGTGTTTCCATGTATGTGTGTACATGTATGTACATCTCCATAATGGGTTTTGATTTAAGTTAAACCTAATTAGCTTTAACAGCAACATTTGCTAGGAAATATCAAGTTTTTATCAAAGAAAAATGTCAAGTTTTCTAGATGAAAGAGTTAAAATACTGTATGAATGTGATAAATCGCTATTAAGATAAGCTGCGGCTCTGCCCCTGGATAACAAACTGATAAATCGGAGGGGAAAATGCAGATTTAATGTATTTGGTGAAACTGTTTTTTTTATATACATCTTCTATGTAATATTGCCCTAAATGACTGGGCATACTGCAGCTGTGTCACAGCCTTAGAGAGGTGCTTTAAAAAAAATATAAATAGTTTGTTAGCCGTGAAACCTATGTTTGGCAGGCCTAGAGAGTGAAAGTTTCTGGTACTGCGACTGCTGCCAGGTTTCTGGTACATGGGGCACACTTATCACTTGTCTGTGTATACTTGTCTCTTCATTGCCGAGCTTGTCACTTTCATCATCCCTGCTGTCATTACAAATGAACAAAACTATGCTGACATAGCGGTTTTATGTTCAGCACACCGGAGGGTCAATGTATGTATGTATATACAGTATACATTTCTCTTGGTCTAGATCTACATTGCATATATTATACCTACAGGCTAAAAATCCATACAACATATGACCTGGAATATTATCTAGATGATCATTTTTAATGGAAAAGGGTTCTTTATAATTATGTATGTTTGACTACAGAAGTAAAAGATCATTACATACCTCATCAGTTTGGATTATAAGGTGAAACTTAAAAAAGAAAAATGTACTTGTGAAATTTTTCATTTTGGATGATTTATATTTATCTGAGTTTACTGAGAAATAGGTAATCAAATCAGTTCAGTTACTTCTCAGCAGTCACAGGAAATCTGATATCCCATTTAAGTCATATAAATTGCATTTGAAAGTTAAAGGATTTTGGATGTAATAAATTGATCAATGATGATTGTACATTTTGAATTTTTCCTTAAAAAAAATATCCTTGAGATTTTTAGGTGCACACAACCTAAGTATTTTAATGGCATCGCTGCAAAACTTGATTAAAAAAATTCAAGGAGACATATAGTGCTGTCATTGTCATATATCAGAATTAGTACTAAAAACAAGTGTTTATCTACCTATTTGAAAACTGCCACTTAGTAATTCAGTACAAAAGCAGAATTATCTCACAATCTTGGTAGTACCGGGTGTATGTTTGTGTCCTTGTCAAAATGTACTTATTTTAAGAAACAACTGGGGGGTGGAGATCCAATGTCCCTGTAAGGAAGTCAGTGTTCCATAGTGTCGGTAGGGATCCTGGGGTGGATACCTAACAACTGGGGGGTGGAGATCCAATGTCCCTGTAAGGAAGTCAGTGTTCCATAGTGGCGGTAGGGATTCTGGGGTGGTTACCTAACAACTGGGGGGTGGAGACCCAACGTCCCTGTAAGGAAGTCATTGTTCCATAGTGGCGGTAGGGATCCTGGGGTGGTTACCTTAATGGTATTCAACAGTGCTCATCAGGGAAAGCAGAGCAAAGGAAACAAGAAATGATGAGCAACAACACCACTGAATCCGGTACAAAATGTATTGTTTGATTTACAACTATTTAAAGAAAGTTAAAATTTGAATGCTGGTATTGTCATAATCAGTTTGAGAATGTAAGCACTTTTGTGAAACAGCTCAGTACTTAATAGCTATTTATTGATACTGGATTAGAAAATGATGTTTTATATTTCAAGAAAAAATATATATTGACTTGGTGGACCATTGAATCTGTATTCACCGGAATCTTAAATTACAGGAAACCTATAACAAATATGAAAATAATCAATGGTGTATCACAAGGAGTAGTGTTGGGTCCTTCTTTTGTTTTTGAAGATCTGATATTACAACTCAAATTGGAAACAATAAATTTGGGTCATCCATATTTGATATTCGGTATAAACAGTAGGAAAACCTGTAATGTGGAGTTACAGTGTAATTATAACATGATGAGTGTTCATGTGAATAAAGCTTGATGTACATTGCATTTTAGTTGCCTGTAAGCAAAAGTTGGGTTACGTACTACACTAAAAAATCTTTGTTTCTAAGTTATGTATAACATGCACATAAACCTCGATGTTAAAACAAAGAACCCATTGCCAAGGTACACCGAGTAATTACTGTCAAAAAGATTTTAAATGTAACAATTGAGGGGCCATCTTTAGAAATGGACGTTAATTAAACAACTATTTTAATTCCAAAAGTTATTAATTTTATTTTGGCTGGAAACATACTTCAGTTTTCTACAATGTGTGCATTCAGTAAAAAAAAATATGGATTTCACAATTCAAAATAAGTAAACACCTTTTTGTGCTGAATTAAACAGAGGATGGTATGCCATGACTTGAACTGTTACCAAACGATGTCATACTGATTTATCCAGTGTAGTAATACAAATTGAAACTTAGAATGCAAGATTCCAATAGTAGAATTCAATTATTAAACTTGGGTATTTAATTTGATTCCAGATAATGTGCCTAAGTAGGGGAGGGTTTTCCTATTTGATGTTAAATCTTATTTAAGAACGTACAAACAATGAATGAATGTACGAAATTTTATGTTATACCACATAAGATTGGGTATGTAGGACGAAGATAGGATTGATAACCAGGTCGTGATATGTGGAAGTGATGAGGACACGGGAAATCACCAAGGAAACGGTTTAGTATACGTACAGACCACAACCTGTGGTTAGGAGCATGGATGAGTAGATGATTGACTTGTTATTTAGGGTGTTTTATAATGGGTTTTGTTACTGATCAATATTAGATACCATTATCACATGAAGAGTGTATACATGAATGTACATATGTTACTGTGGTTTATGTACTGTGGGCTCTGATACCATCTGTTGAGTACCTCATCAAGGGTTAGTGCTGGTCATGTCTAGATGTCATAAATCACAAAAAATAATGTCAGATCATCACAAAATATCTAGTTGTATTATTACAAGGTCAGTAGGTCAAGGTCACTGTTTGTGCAAGTAATGATTGGGTTAGGAGAAGGATTTTGGGTCCCTTTTGTTTACTAATACATTTTTTGCAAGGATCATGCACCTGATCATTGACAAGTTGTACGTAGTTGGTACGTCACTTTGTCAGACAAGTTGTATGTAGTTGGTACGTCACTTTGTCAGACAAGTTGTACGTAGTTGGTACGTCACTTTATCAGACAAGTTGTACGTAGTTGGTACGTCACTTTATCAGACAAGTTGTACGTAGTTGGTACGTCACTTTGTCAGACAAGTTGTACGTAGTTGGTACGTCACTTTGACAGACAAGTTGTACGTAGTTGGTACGTCACTTTGTCAAATAGTGTTGCTGGGTAACATCAGCAAGTGTTTTTTTGGTGTGTTTTTTTCAAAGATGGTTGGCTTGCTATCTTGGCAAATAGTGTTGGCATGTTACATATTGGCCTGTAGTGTTGTTAGTGTGTCACATTGACAAGTGATTATAATATTCTAAAAAGTTGGAACATCACTTTTTTCTAAGACGGTTAGTAAGTGTAAGTACTATCGTCACACCATATTGTAGAAGATGGAGAGTGAACTTATGATAAGGGTTCTAGATGTATATTTTGTTTTGATTATTGTTTCTGTCTGTTACCAGGCCTGAAGGCATCAGAGAGTGATCTTGAGAAGATGAAGTGTTCCAAATGTGATTTCCAGGCCTACTACCTACAGCAGTACCAGACCCACATAGCGTCCCACACTGATGACGTCCACAAGTGTAAATGTTGCCACTACGTCACATTTGACATGAACGATCTCCTTGCTCACTTTAAGGTAAATTTATATCTATATATAGTGCTAGTCTCCATTTCCTCTTATGATCTCTTTCGTTTTTAGCTCACCTGGCCTGAAGGGCCAAATGTGAGCTTATGCCGTACTGCAGCGTCCGTCGTCCGTCCGTCAACTTTTTCTTTTGAACAACTTCTTCTGAAGGACTGGAGGACCTAGGGTCATGATATTTAGCCAGTAGGTACCTGAGATGAAGTGCTATAAAGTGTCGACATTAAAATGACCTTGACCTACTTTCAAGGTCACTGGGGTCAGATATGTTAAACATTTCAAACAACAATTTCCTAAGAACCATTTGGACTAGAGTCATGATACTTGGGTATGTTTTGAAGACCAGCAGTGCAAATATTTTTCTCGATTACAGTAATGAAGTCAAAGGTCAACTTTAAGTGCTAGTCAGGGGTCAAATGTCAACATGGGTTAAAAGCTTTAACAATCTTTTTCTCAAGTTCCATCAGGCCCAGGGTCAGGATATATGGCCAGTGAGTACCTGGGATGGAGTGCTATAAAGTTTCCTCATTAAAATGACCTTGACTTATTTTCAAGGTCACAGGGGTCAAATATGTTAACAATTTCAAACACGATATCCTAAGAACCATTTGAACTAAAGTCATGATACTAGGGTATGATATGTAGACCAGCTGTGTGAATTAATTTCTTTATTACAGTAATGAGGTCAAAGGTCAACTTTAAGTGCAAGTCGGGAGTCAAAGGTCAATGTGGGTAAAAAGCTTTAAAATTCAAATTTCAAATTTCAAACAAAAATATCTTCAGAACTGTTTAAGAGGTGTTAAAATGTCTTGTGTTCTAGTTACCAAATTTGGTCTTAATTACCTATATGTCAGTTTCATGTAACAAAAGAAACAGGTGAGTGATACAGGCCCTCTGGGCCTCTTGTTGTTTTTAATTTTCAAATCATTTTTTTTGTTGAAGTTATGTTATGAAGGTAAGTCACAACACTTCTTAAAGTTCTGTATTTACTCTTATAATGAGTTAAGAAAAATTGTTAAATACAAGGTACATTAATTTCTGAAACAATGTTTAAGAAACAATTGAACAAATAATACATTTTGCAACTGTTGGTCAGTCTTGAAAACTTCCATGTGTACCAGATATTGGCAGAAATTACCAATCAAAATACATACAATTCGATTGGACAGAGACATATACAGATTTGACCAATACAAACTTTTGTTTAGTGTTTGTAAAACCTATTTGAGGCTTGGTTTCCTGTTGTGTAATGTAACCCAGAGCAATCTGGATCATTGCAAATGTCAGGTTTACTGATAAAACCGTAATCAACCATAAGGTCAGCCTGTTATCAACCATTACGTCACTGTTGCATTAGAAAACTACATATTTTGTGACCCTTTCCCATTTGTATTAATTAAATAATTTAAAAATTGAGATGACAGTGTACAATAATTATTAGTCATAATTAATTACTGCAGTTAATGTCAAGCTAATCAGTAAGAAATTACATGACGTGTGTAATAAGCAAAATTGCATTAATCATTTTTGTTCTATGAAATTAAGTGCCCAATTATGATAATTTACTTATTTTTTTATGCAAAACCCAAAATATTTTACTAATTGTTGACAAATTTTAATGAGATGCCATACATTGTTGTAGTGTTTCTGTAACAAATTGAAACCTGCCTAAAGAACACCTGTCTTTAAAGGCCATTCCATCTAAAGAACATCTGTCTATAAAGGCCATTCCATCTAAAGAATACCTGTCTATAAAGGCCATTCCATCTAAAGAACACCTGTATATAAAGGCCATTTCATCTAAAGATCACCTGTCCATAAAGGCCATTCCAACTAAAGAACACCTGTCTATACAGGTTGTTCCATCTAAAGAACACCTGTCTAAAGGCCATTCCAACTAAAGAACACCCATCTGTAAAGGCCATTCCATCTAAAGAACACCTGTCTATAAAGACCATTCCATCTAAAAACCACCTGTCTATAAATATAAAGGCCATTCCACCTAAAGAACACCCGTCTATAAAGGCCATTCCATCTAAAGAACACCTGTCTAAAAGGCCATTCCAACTAAAGAACACCCCTGTCTATAAAGGCCATTTCATCTAAAGAACACCTGTCTATGAAGGCCATTCCTCCTAAAGACCACCTGTCTGTAAAAAGCACAATTGTAAAAAGCACAATTCGAACCTTAAGACCACCTGTCTATAAAGACCATTCTACCTGAAGACCAACTGTCTATAAAAAACATTCAGCCCAAAGACCAGCTGTCTTTAAAGACCAATAAAGATTACTTGTCTATAAAAATCACCATTCAATCTAACCTACAATGTACTGCATCATACCTGGAATTTCCTTGGGCTAATTATAGCACCACTGAAACGAAATGTCCCTTACTGAAAGATACATTGTCAAATAATAATTTAAAAATATTTCCATAATAAGTGTGGACTAGACTTTAAGGTTTGACAAGTTATTCAGATAAAATTGATTTTGTCAGACCAATTTGTTCTAGCAGATCATTCCACAGGAAAATATTGTCTGATAAATAATCAGTTGATTCCCTTTTAGGGTGTCCAATTTTATAGCTGTTTCACAATAATTGGCTCTAGGAAAATTGATTGGAAAAAAAAATAGATATGCATGAAATAAACCATAAATCCAGGCAAATTGCAAACACTTCTGGTACAGTGCTGTACCTATAAAGATCGTCTCTAGTAAGATTTTCGTTGAAACTAATGAACATGTGGGGCACTTGAGAAACTGCAAAAATAAAGATAAGTGCACTAGTACTGTACTCTTTAACCACATGTTCACTTTCAAATCCTATATGCACCCGCATCTTTCTTGGCAACTTTTAAATCTCCTTGCCCAATGGACCAAGTAAGATAATACCATGATGGCATTTGTACAGATTTGACTGAAGTTAACCTTGAGCATTGTTTAGCCTACAGGAGCTCAACTTTGCACACACACAAAAAGAAGAGTGTGGCGCCCCCTAGGGGCGGAGTGGAGGGCCCATTGGGAAACTAAAAGTAAAACTTTTAAAATCCCACTCATTTAGTGCACTCCAGGTTTTTTTTAACTAAAGCTGGTCTGGAGCATCCTTTGACCATGGGAACTCAATTTTGTGGAAATGAGACAAATGCATCCATCAATTCTACCAGGAAATAACCTGGTGTCCAGCCCTACTCCAGCTCCAGGGTCTGGCCCCACCCCAGGCACTTGAGTACCAGTGTCATAACATGTTTGTTGTATAAAAGAAGAGTTTAGCTCCCTTTGGGGCTGAGGGGCAAGACCCAAAACAGGATCAATTAAGGAGAATATGTTTATTAGGTTGAATGATAGTTTAAGATTATACTTTAAAAATCTGCAATAAAAAATCTTGGAAAATTCTTTTTCTGTATTTCAATTTGTGTTGTCAACTGGTTTCAGCTTTTACACAACTTAGGAAGCTTGCAATTGGCCATTTTCTTCCTTGACTACCTGATTATGTATCAAAATGTAATGGTATGCAGATAACTGACTTTTTAATAGCATAATAGCAAATTCTATATTTCTATGATGCCTATCAATGTTTGAAGATTGTGCTGTGCTATAATTTACACTTTCTGTAGGTCTGAAGGTTTTGGCTGATATAAATATGGTTTGTTTTAGGTTACACTTTCTGAGGGCATTTACCGATACAAATATGGTATATACGGGAGGAGAATAGGAGAGAGAATAGGTTGTACTTGTGCTAAGACTGCATGGTGGTTTACAGTCACTTAGTGGCACTTGTAGGACTGAAATTTGATCCAAGGCTGAATATCGCCACCATGTGTAAGATATGCGGTCGCATGCTCACAAAAACAGAAAGCGATTATGTGACATGAAGTAATTCTATCCAGCATCATTGTATGTGGTGTATGAACAGAATTATAGGTTAAAATGCCCATCGTTATCACGCTGGATATCTGCTTATGTCACACACGCCTCAAACTGCACATGGGACAAGCAGCGCAAGACAGCACACGTACGGTAAATGTCATTCAGACTTGAGGGCAATAAAACAGTTTGAAAGATAATTGTATTATTCTATTTCTAAAACACACTGTACAATAAGGACATTGCTCACATTTTAGCCCATCTGATCAATATAAGGTGACACGTCGGTTATTAATTCTATATGTAACATATAAACACACAAGTACTGTGTAGAACTCTTTCTTTCATACTTCATCACACACACACACACACATGCACACACACACCTTCCCCCCCCCCCTACTATCACTGTTGTCATATGACAACCTTCCCCCCCCCTACTATCACTGTTGTCATATGACAACCTTCCCCCCTACTATCACTGTTGTCATATGACAACCTTAACTATCTCTGTCATCTTTTGCAGTTGTTTGCAACTAGCATCCTAACCAATCAAACTAAATCCTATAAGGCTGAAGGCTGAATTTGACAAAAGAAAACGTTTTGTTGTCAAAATCAGATATTACATCCGATGTTTGATAAAAAATATTCTTGTATAACCACTGATTCATACTCATTGTTTATAAAAGACAGCTTTCATTGTATATAGACTATGTATCACTTAGCCACCTAAATCCATGTCCAGATATCTGACAGCTTTCATTGTATATTGACCATGTATCACTTAGCCACCTAAATCCATGTCCATTTACCCATATCTGACAGCTTTCATTGTATATTGACCATGTATCACTTAGCCACCTAAATCCATGTCCAGATATCTGACAGCTTTCATTGTATATAGACTATGTATCAGTTAGCCACCTAAATCCATGTCCATTTACCGTAGCTGTTGATTTCACACACTTGTTCTTCATTACTTGGAATTCCTTCAGCGAACAGAAATGTGCAACAATTACAAAACCCTCAAAGAATTTGCGATATCTCCTCCACAATGCATCACATACAAACTGCAAGGACATTTGTACGAGACCAAAAATAAAATTAATGTCATCACTTAAGTCAGACTTGATGTCAAAATTATTTTCTTGCAGCGCTTAGCAAAAATTTCATCAGAAAGATCACTTGCTGGAGATTATAAAAAAAAACTTCTTGCCAATTTCCACATTTTTAACAGCATGTATATTGTATGTGAAGTATTTCCTGTCAGCTCTTTCTGTGTATTGCCATGAAAGTATGTGGCGCTCACCTGGCAATGAGACCAATCCTTCTACAGCTGTGATGAAGTCATAACAAAATGGCATATGGTGATGATTGACTTTTTCCTATGCATACAGCTTGGTCATGAAAAATCCAAGATGGATAAAAATGTTTTCCACTTATAGCTAAATAACAGTCAGCATTGTGAGTCAGAAGAAGCACATTGAATGGAAAATACTTGCTCAGTAGAATGGTTTGATATTGGATTACATTGCCAATGGACATTCCACTGATTCAATGCTGTAGCTTGTCAGTCTGCATGTCTATCTCTACATCTGTAGAAAAGTTTGTTTGGGCAACTCCTGAACTACCAGACCTGGTGGGTTTTTTTCAATTTCAACTTTTTTTTCTCTCAAAGTGATTGCCCCTTTTTATACTTTTTAAGCCTTATACAGAGAGAGTTACTTCCCCTGTTGATTTTTCATTTCATTATTATTTCAGGTGTACTGGTAATCAATGCAATTGATTTATGTCACTTTATCTGAACTTCATAGTTTGAAGAATATTTCTACCATCTTGAGATAAATCTATGTTATATTGCAATATAGTACAGATTAAGAATTTACAAAATATTTCTCACAATTGTTTACCCCTAATTATACTAGGGTATAAAAAGGTGTACAGAGATTCTGAGCCACTCCCTAGCCTTTACATGAGGGAGTGGGGGCTGTTAGTTAGCATGTGGCTCTAACGTTTGGCAGTAGTGACCTAGTTATAAGTACATGGGTCTCTTAACTAGGTCACCATGTACTTAAGTTTATGTAGACTCATTTATTGCTTGAATGAATGTCCCAATGTTTATATTTTGTCTACAGGTTTTTTTCCTCTATTTCAACAGGAAAACCATCCGAGATGTATTTGCACCGAATGTGAGTTTATGGCAGAACATGCATATATCATCAAGAGACATATGATGCGACACAGTGCCAATGGCTGTACATGCGACTTGTGTGGGAGGGTGTATAAGGTGGGTGTCTACTTACTTGTACATGTATTTTATGTATGTTGTAACTGTGTGTCCTTGTTTAACCTATGAATTGAGTTGCCAGGCCTCTCAGATACCTACCAAATCTATGATGTGGTCCTGTTAGCGAGTTCCTAGGCCTCCGATACCTACCAAATCTATGATGTTGTCCTGTTAGCGAGTTCCTAGGCCTCCAATACCTACCAAATCTACAATATGGTCCTGTTAGCGAGTTCCTAGGCCTCTAATACCTACCAAATCTATGATGTGGTCCTGTTAGTGAGTTCCTAGGCCTCCGATACCTACCAAATCTATTATGTGGACCTGTTAGCGAGTTCCTAGGCCTCTAATACCTACCAAATCTACAATGTGGTCCTGTTAGCGAGTTCCTAGGCCTCCGATACCTACCAAATCTATCATTTGGACCTGTTAGCGAGTTCCTAGGCCTCCGATACCTACCAAATCTATGATGTGGTCCTGTTAGCGAGTTCCTAGGCCTCCGATATCTACCAAATCTATCATGTGGACCTGTTAGCGAGTTCCTAGGCCTATGATACCTACCAAATCTATCATGTGGTCCTGTTTCGCGAGTTCCTAGGCCTCCGATACCTACCAAATCTATGATGTGGTCCTGTTTGCGAGTTCCTAGGCCTCCGATACCTACCAAATCTATCATGTGGACCTGTTAGCAAGTTCCTAGGCCTCCGATACCTACCAAATCTATCATGTGGACCTGTTAGCAAGTTCCTAGGCCTCCGATACCTACCACATCTATCATGTGGTCCTGTTAGCGAGTTCCTAGGCCTCTGATACCTACCAAATCTATCATGTGGTCCTGTTATGTTAGCGAGTTCCTAGGCCCCGATACCTACCAAATCTATCATGTGGACCTGTTAGCGAGTTCCTAGGCCTCCAATACCTACCAAATCTATCATGTGGTCCTGTTAGCGAGTTCCTAGGCCTTCGATACCTACCAAATCTATCATGTGGTCCTGTTAGTGAGATCCTAGGCCTCCTCTTTTAGATAAAATTAGCCTTTTTAAGAAATTTCTGTCTTGTCTAAATGTATTATAGATAATTCAACATACTAAAAACTGGGTGTGTTGGCTTAGTGCAATGACTTTCCTGTTTGTAACTATGGGGGAAGGTTGTTAGATCCAGAGGGAGGAGACACCTTAATCTTTCCATTCCGCAAATCTGGTCCGGATTCCGTACCAGATGTCCTTACTTGACTCGCCCCCTGCACATATAACAAAATGGCGGATTATTAATGTACTTTTTAGACGAGGTGTAACTGCTGCAAGAAATAAACAGGTAACCTTAATTGAACAAATATTCTTATTGTTACATGTTATTGTTGATAGACCTACATATCTTCATTTTCGAAGCATGATGACTAACTGGCAGTTGATCATGACTGAGAAATCAACCAACGATAAGATTCCTTGTAATCAAAACAATGTCGTAGTGCAGTTCCCAAAGTCGTTAAGTTTTTTACTAAATACGAGTAGCTTTTATCAAGACTTGTGTTAAGATATTCATATTTACTTCCATAAATCTCAATAAATAATTGGTTAAGCATTTACAAGTGTTCGTACCGAACTAAGTTGCCGCCATATTGTTTATATTGGATATCACCAAATGCAAACATGATGAAAAATGTGTACTCTGCACCTATAAAAATATTTCTTTCCAACTGATTTTAATGACAATTAATTGGATTACACAACTGTCATGTGATATAACCAGCTAAACATAAGACAGGTAACACCAAAGTCTTGTCGTCTGTACACAACAACGGAGACAAGGAAGCACATATTGTTGTTGTGTGTACACGAGGTACGGAAAGAGTTAACTCATTCACCCCTGAAGACACATTCACTCCTGTAATTCAAAGGTTGGAATAGTTCATTATGAAATTTCAGGGGTAAATGAGTTAATATTATACAGGAAATACAGACTTGTGATGAGGAATGCTTGCCTTTAGATCTACATCAACAGGGAAATGTAGAATGTCAGCAGAAAAGAAAAGTTGCATATCCTTTTTGCGTCATACAGATTTTTTATATGAACATATTACACTTACTCACTGTTGTACAAACAGACAGCTTTTGTTTTTCTTTTCTGTATACATGTCAAACTGACAGAACAGATCTTCACACATACTTTAAACCCCTTAAACCTTAACTGTTGACTATTAAAAAAACATTGAAGTAGGACTACAATAGTTAACTGTACAAAATAGACTCTGATTACGTTAACTTTTTGAGAGAAGACAATCTAAAATATGTTCAAAGATTCTTTTGTTTGAAATTCGTAGAAATCCGCTTGAAACCAGCTGAATCAAATGTTGACGTAACTTTTATTGAGATCTGTGACTTGTGAAATATATTTGATATCAGTGTAATCATTGCTTTTTCATTTTGATTGAAGAAATTAATTTGCAGTTCTCTATAAGTGGTCAACAGTTAAATCAAACAATATTTAGCTCACCTCTTCGTCATCCTTCTGCCTGTGGTCAAATTTTCCTTTAAATGGTATATTCAAAAGAACCAAAAGGCCTAGAGTCATGATATTTGGCTTGTAGCTTTCTTTGATGGAGCCAAACAAAGTGTGCAAACAAAAATGAACTTGACCTGCTGCAAGGTCACAGAGGTCAAATCTATCATCAATTTCAAATGACCTTTTCTGAAGAACCAACAGGCCTAGAATCATGATATTTACCCGATAACAAAGTTTGCAAATGTCCAGAGTGATGTAATCTTTGCTGCAGCTTATGTTTTGACACTCTTTGATAAAAGTGTTGTTAGTCAACAGGTTTTGAATTAAAACAGAAAATACCCCATGGCCTCTTCTTTGAATCAGTGTTGTCTTACATGCAAGGTTTCTTTTCTTAACGAATTGGTTGTAAAATTTGCTGACATTAAGCTTATTTTAATCCTATCTAAACCTACTGTGATAAAAGAGTTTTTTGGGGTGATGTTATTAAACTGAGTATGAATGAGCACACTTTAAACTCTGCATAAATTATTAAATGTCTTTACATGAATGTATTGTTACAACTCTGATCTTGTCTTGAGGATCTAGTTGTTGATAAAGATCCCAAGTTTACAATATGTGGTGAGCTATATTCTTTGATAAACCCTATTCCCATGACATTGTTATAGACATTTCTCCTATATATAGATGTACAGACATGATAAACGATTGATGGTTGAATTTTCAGTAGCCTGAGTAGGGTTCATGTATAAATGATCTAAATGAAAAGGTTCAGGATTTACATTCACCTGCAATACACATTCCTCTGAAAACCAGACAGCTGTCATTGTCTGAATTGTAATTTATATAACATAGCTCTTCTTTTTCACAACTCCACACATGAGATATGGGATGATGTACATGTAGGCATGAATATATATTATACCAAATATACATCTCAGTAAATTACTATACATCTGTTTGGTCCACAGTTTGTGAGAAGACTATCTTACCTGTATTAGAATATTGACACAGCCCACAATATTATTAGATGTTAAATGTACATATTCTAGTGGTAATCTTATTTGACCATTTTTCATGATTGAAATATTGTGCTTATAAATGATTGCACAAATTGAAATCTCTGTATATTGTTTTCTTATATATATTGTGAGTGTCGTGACGTTTCATTGATGTGGTAATGTTTTAATTTGATAATGTGCTAAACTTTAGGGTATGGGGAAATTCATCACTGTCCACTGGTCAATTGTACTATTTCTAGAAAACGTGGGTACATCTGTGTACATATACATATATATATATGTATGGTAACCTGTTTCGCATTGCTTTCATTTCTCCGTATATTCTGATGAATCTTCTTACAAATATAAGTATAACAATATCTCAAAAAAATAAATACATATCATATTGTTTTTTCACTCAATGTCAAAGTCATGGTCACTATTACTGTATCAGGAGACATTTGTTATTGCTGTCAACTTTGATAGAAATTCAGACAAATATTGGCTTATAGGTATGGCAATGCATCATCATGCAAGTTCAAATTCAGGTTGTTGTGCTCAAGGTCATGGTCACTTACTATTTTCAGAAATTTAACGCATCAATTCAATGTGGCGATACTTCTAGTTCTCATTCAGGTCAATATTACTTTATCACTCCTGTAACTCAATGCATTTTGTGAAATGTCATACCATATACCTTGAACAAGTTCATATTTAAGGTTACCACACTCAAGGTCAAGGTCACTTGTTAATTTTGGAAACCATTTATCATTACTAAAGTAACTTCTTTAAAACTTCAGATAAGGGTAGTGTAAGTGAGGCGATTTGGCGTTGTCATGTCATCTGTGTCATCATTCATGAAAGACTTAAGTTTTTACAAATGCTTTTATCCATGGGTAAATGTTAATAATTTGAAACATCTATTTATATTTCCTGCATGTTTGTACATGCACATAAAAGGATGCATATTCATAGAATGCTAGCTATAAAGAGACATTATAAATTTTGACAGAGAATACATGACATGGCCTGGCACTCCCCTGTAATGTGCTGATGTATACATTTAATGACATCACACAACCAAATATGTATACACACCTTTTAATTATATTTGATTGATAACCTCGTGCAGGAGAAAAAGTGAAATACCACTTTATGTATGAGCTGTAGATGTGCAGTGGAGGATTAAGTGTTAGTTGTTCTGTATAGATAACAGCTAACATCTATCTTAATTTCCTTGCCCTATCTATAAACTTTTATTTTATGTATTTTAAAATTAAGATGGAAAGATTTCGAAAATTGTCATTTAAGATTATTTTTAGTGTTTTAAGGAAAAAATCTATAACATTTGTCCTGTGAGTACTTATTAGATTAGGAGATATATTTGTGAGCAATTGTATGGGCATATAAGTCTGCAACTAATTGGCCATGTCCTTCTATTTCTCAAGATATTGCACAATCTTTATTCAGATGTTTTCCTCTTCTTTAAATCGTGGTACAGCATTGTCAGTCATGCATCCTGAAAGTGTATGCCTGGGTAACTATTATCTGAACTGAATTATGTCTGAACTGGAATTTCGTAAAACGATGATAGATCCTTAATTTACGAAAACTTTATTACAGTTGTTACACCTGTTCTCTACAAAGTTGAATTTGATGTTTGTGTCTTTATCTGTGTTTATCCAGCCTTTTTTTTCCAGTTAAGTGTATCAAATAGTCTTGTTCATACCCATCCCTATTGAATTCATTTTGCTAGCAACTTCAGAACAGATTTTTATGCCCCCGTCATAAAATGGGGGGCGCATATAGTGCGGCCCATGTCCGTCGCATCCCGTCCCATGATCAAAGTGGATATAACATCCAGGGGTTTTGCTAGCTATTTTGGGAAAGGGCCCCTGAGCAGGATTTGGGGAAATATCCTCAGCGCTGAATTTGGTAAAAATTATTAAATTTCATCAGTGTTCCCGCATGTTGGGAAATTGGGAAAATATTGGGTCAAATTTTCAAGTACAAGTATGAGAATGCATCAAATTTGGTCCTTTTTAGCTCACCTGGCCCAAAGGGCCAAGTGAGCTTATGCCGTGGTGCGCCGTCCGTCCGGCGTCAATTTTTTACTTTAAACAACTTCATCACAATAACCAAAAGGCCAAGGGTACTGATATTGGGCATGTAGCATGCTGGGGTGAAGGTTAAGGGCTACCAAGTTTGTTCAAATGAACGACCTTGACCTACTTTTAATATCACAGGTGTCAAATGTCTTGAAAACTTCAAACAACTTCTTCTCAATAACCAAAACCCCCAGGGTACTGATATTGGGCCTGTAGCATGCTGGGATAAAGGGCTAATAAGTTTGTTCAAATGAATGACCTTGATCAACTTTCAAGGTGACAGGGGTGAAATGTCGTAACATCTTCAAACAACTTCTTCTCAATAACCAAAAGGCCCATGCAGGGTACTGATATTGGGCCTGTAGCAAATGCTGGGATAAAGGGCTACCAAGTTTGTTCAAATGAATGACCTTGACCTACTTTCAAAGTCACTGGGGTCAGATGTCTTTAAATCTTTAAACGACTTCTTCTCAATTACCAAAAAGCCAAGGTACTGATATTAGGCCTGTAGCATGCTGGGATGAAGGGCTACCAAGTTTGTCCAAATGAATGACCTTGACCCACTCTCAAGGTCACAGGGGTAAAATGTCTTTAAATCTTCAAATGACTTCTTCTCAATAACCGAAAGGCCCAGGGTACTGATATTGGGCCTGTAGCATGCGTGGATGAAGGGCTACCAAGTTTGTTCAATTGAATGACCTTTTCCCACTTTCAACCTTATGTCCTTTTTCGACATTCAAGGTCACAGGCGTCATATGTTTAAATCTTTTAATAGGTTCTGATGAATCAATCACTGATATTCTGCCTGTAGCTGTTATTTAGTCCACTATTAAGATTACAAGTGTGAGATTAATACCAGATGAGTGATACAGGCCCATTGGGCCTCTTGTTGAAATTGGGAATACATATGCCTAGGGCAAAATAATGCATTTTTTAGCTAGGGGAAACAACCTGTATTCGGCTGTAAAACTGAGCACAAAAAATACTATTGTAAAATCTAAAGCCCCTGGCTCCAAAATAGTAAGGAATAAAAACAAAACTGCATAATGTAAACAAAGTTTGTAGAGAGGACCACATCACACAGTTAGCAATGTGCTGACCTATTAACCTCAAGGCATACGTTTGGATCCTGGTTGTGTTGAATGTGTGTTGTAATCCATTCATTGAATTTCAATTAAAGTTTCTAACAGTTTTTGCCTTGATATTAGATTATAAAATCACAGTGCTATGGAAAAGTTTAATTAATAAAAGATATTTTTCAGACATATTTTATGTTCAGTGATATGTCCTGTTCATTTTAGAAGAAGAAAGATACCAAGCTCTAACTATTCCTGGGAATTCCCTTTCTATTTTTAGATGTTTTAATTTTTTTCCCATTGACCCATACATCTCAATAGAAGCTGCATAAATGGAATTAGTCACACTGCTGAATTCAATGTATAGAGTGTCTCTTGTCAGCCCATATAGTTTATAATGAAAATGAATGTTTAAGATTTTTTTTGAATTTTGGGATGAAATTTCATATTGTAAGGGTCAACAGGTATAAATGTCTTGAGTGGAAGGCACAGATAGGTAGTTATTGTTAGTCGGCAGTGTATTGCACTGTAGTGCTTTGTCAAGTTGGAATGTGACATTTAATATACCTGGTGTTTTTTGGTATGCCATCTTTTCCGGCCTGCTCAACTTAATGTTACTTCTTAGAAAGAATGAAACCCCCAAATTTGTACTTTATTTGATATAAAATTTATACTAAATACAGATTATATTTTAAACGGAGGCTGTAGTGTAGGCCAGCAGAAAATCAGTTGTTGTTTCGGTTATAAATAGAAGTTAAATGATTGAACATTTTGATGACAGGGGCTGCTTTCCAGTTCAAAATCTAGGGTACAGAATACACATAGTAATGTGGAATGAATTATAATGGAGGCTGTTAGTCTCCTCTGTAATGATGGGTAGTATACATATCATTACTCTGATGAATCAGCTGTGAGGAATTTGTGGTGTATTCAAAATTTTAGCCCCGAGATATCGTCTGGTAACATCCTACGTTATTTGGACAGTGTGACCTGTTTGTAACAGTCATCTGTTATTTCACCATGAAGCTCATTGCAATCAAACTTACTGAACTTCTTTCTGAACAGAAATACAATGGAATGCCTGAAATTTAATTATAGGTCTTCTTAACCAATTCTTAAACCGTTCTTGAAATGTCTTTCAGAATAAACACAGAAATTCTTTTTGAAAGAAACAGAAGACATCAGATTTGTTTTGATATTTTATAGCATAACATATTGCAGATCTAGAGTAATGGTACCAGTCTGTGTACAGTATATGTACTTACCACATTGACAGATCAGATCTAGAGCAGTGGTACCAGCCTGTGTACAGTTTATGTACTTACCACATTGACAGATCAGATCTAGAGTAGTGGTACCAGTCTGTGTTCGGTATATGTACTTACCACATTGACAGATCAGATCTAGAGTAGGGGTACCAGTCTGTGTACAGTATATGTACTTACCACATGGACAGATCAGATCTAGAGTAGTGGTACCAGTCTGTGTACAGAATATGTACTTACCACATGGACAGATCATATCTAGAGAAGTGGTACCAGTCTGTGTACAGTATATGTACTTCCCACATGGACAGATCAGATCTAGAGTAGTGGTACTAGTCTGTGTACAGTATATGTACTTACCACATTGACAGATCAGATCTAGAGTAGTGGTACCAGTCTGTGTCCAGTTTATGTACTTACCACATTGACAGATCAGATCTAGAGTAGTGGTACCAATCTGTACAGTATATGTACTTACCACATGGACAGATCAGATCTAGAGCAGTGGTACCAGCTTGTGTACAGTATATGTACTTACTACATTGACAGATCAGATCTAGAGTAGTGTTACCAGCCTGTGTACAGTTTATGTACTTACCACATTGACAGATCAGATCTAGAGCAGTGGTACCAGCCTGTGTACAGTATATGTACTTACTACATTGACAGATCAGATCTAGAGTAGTGGTACCAGTCTGTGTACAGTATATGTACAGAAAACAGTTTTACATCCCCTAGGGTTCATTATAAACTTGTTTTCTTGTTTTTTATTGAATGAAAGTATATTCAAAACAAAATAAACTGTTGCTTTAAGATGACTAATAGGTAATGGATAAAAATATTTTTTTATGTTTTAAGAAAATGTTTCAAGCATGTGGTGTATTTTCATGTAAACATAATTAAAACCAAATGAAAATGGAAAGAAATTATTTTGAAAAACAAAGGCAAATGCCATCCGCTTTGCATATATTCCTATACATGTATTACCAAAACACTACGATAATACATAAATTAATTTCTCTTGTAGGATCATTACATCCTGAAAATGCACATCAAGATGGTACACATGCCAGCTGAGATCCTGTTCGAGTGCACTGTCTGTTCAAAGAAGTTCACAAGGAAGGCCCACTTAAAGCGCCATCTACGGATCCATGAGCCTGAAAAACCCTTCAAATGTCCTCACTGTGATTACAGGTACGCAGGTGTAACTCGTTATCTTGTAGACATGGAACTAGGTATCACTCACTAGTTTGACTCGGACAGGTATGATGGTACAGGTGTATTTTTCTATTCATCTTGATGTAGACATGTACTTGAAGAACTTGTACATTCTTCATCAGTCATACCTGTGGGAAACAACTTAAAGGTAAAAAATCTAGGTGTCTATATACCATAAAATGGAGGGATACAGTGATGTCATGTCTCTTGGCCCATATACACTCCATTGGTCAGTTGTCATCACTTAACCATCACTTAACCACACATTGAGTTTTGATGACACTTCATACACGTGTTCATTACTAACATGCAACAAAAAAGGGTCAAGGTCACTGCTGTAATAAAATACATTTTTTTTGGGCGAGTACAAAAATTATTTCACAGGCCTAAATGAATATTGGTAGCCCAATTATTTTTTTCACCTGGTAGGAATTTACAACTGCAGACGACTTTGTTATATTTAGATAAAAAAAAAAGATTACTTTGTTATATTTAGATAAAAAAAAAAAAGACTTGGGGTTCATTACCTGATAAGTCTAAAAATTTTGCCTATATGGTTAAAAATACAGTTTCTTTGGATTGTGTGTGAAAAAAATACAATAACTCGCGTGACATCGCACAATACACACGCTTTGGCGAGAATTGGTCGGCAACCGAGTACTGGTGATACGGCAGACCAAACAACATAAAATAGAACCTTACAGAGAAGAAAACTTATGACTTATAAAAATACATTAGTTAACTTACTTAAGTCCCCAGCCCTTGTTTGTATCCACCAAGTTGACTGTTTGTGTCAATTCTGATGCACTTGCACATTTTAACGGCGTGACCCAGAGTACAGGATTTCCGAAAATGGGTGTTCCGAAGTTGGGGTGGTTAATTTATGGGAGTAACCTACGATTTTGAGAATAATAATGTACTCGACGAATGATTTATTTTTGGACCAATAACTATCCATCTTTTGACAATTTCTAGTCGCCCAATCAAGGTTTTGGTCGCCTTTGGCGACTGGCTGTGTCCTACACTGAAATACAACATATTTTTCCTAGTTCTACTGTAGTCTCGCAAAGGAAAAAATGTCCTAGTTCTACTGTAGTCACACAGAGGAAAAAATGTCCTAGTTCTACTGTAGTCTCACAGAGGAAAGATTGTTCTAGTTCTACTGTAGTCTCACAGAGGAAAAAATGTCATAGTTCTACTGTAGTCTCACAGAGGAAAAAATGTCCTAGTTCTACTGTAGTCTCCCAGAGGAAAGATTGTCATAGTTCTACTGTAGTCTCACAGAGGAAAAACTGTAATAGTTCTACTGTAGTCTCACAGAGGAAAAAATGTCCTAGTTCTACTGTAGTCTCACAGAGGAAATATTGTTCTAGTTCTACTGTAGTCTCACAGAGGAAAAAATGTCCTAGTTCTACTGTAGTCTCACAGAGGAAATATTGTTCTAGTTCTACTGTAGTCTCACAGAGGAAAAAATGTCCTAGTTCTACTGTAGTCTCACAGAGGAAATATTGTTCTAGTTCTACTGTAGTCTCACAGAGGAAAAAATGTCCTAGTTCTACTGTAGTCTCACAGAGGAAATATTGTTCTAGTTCTACTGTAGTCTCACAGAGGAAAAAAATGTTATAGTTCTACTGTAGTCTCACAGAGGAAAGATTGTTCTAGTTCTACTGTAGTCGCACAGAGGAAAAACTGTAATAGTTCTACTGTAGTCTCACAGAGGAAAAAATGTCCTAGTTCTACTGTAGTCTCACAGAGGAAATATTGTTCTAGTTCTACTGTAGTCTCACAGAGGAAAAACTGTCATAGTTCTACTGTAGTATCACAGAGGAAAAATTGTCATAGTTCTACTGTAGTCTCACAGAGGAAAAAATGTCCTAGTTCTACTGTAGTCTCACAGAGGAAATATTGTTCTAGTTCTACTGTAGTCTCACAGAGGAAAAAATGTCCTAGTTCTACTGTAGTCTCACAGAGGAAATATTGTTCTAGTTCTACTGTAGTCTCACAGAGGAAAAACTGTCATAGTTCTACTGTAGTCCCCAGGGGAAGATTGTTCTAGTTCTACTGTAGTCTCACAGAGTAAAAAATGTCATAGTTCTACTGTAGTCTCACAGAGGAAAAATTGTCATAGGTCTACTGTAGTCTCACAGAGGAAAAACTGTCATAGTTCTACTGTAGTCTCACAGAGGAAAAATTGTCATAGGTCTACTGTAGTCTCACAGAGGAAAAACTGTCATAGTTCTACTGTAGTCCCCAGGGGAAGATTGTTCTAGTTCTACTGTAGTCTCACAGAGTAAAAAATGTCATAGTTCTACTGTAGTCTCACAGAGGAAAAACTGTCATAGTTCTACTGTAGTCCCCAGGGGAAGATTGTTCTAGTTCTACTGTAGTCTCACAGAGGAAAAACTGTCATAGTTCTACTGTAGTCTACCAGAGGGCAGTGTGTGTATGCTACAAATTTAAACAGGAATGACCCTTGTTTTGTTCAGGGTGACAGAAGTCAAATTTGTGAAAAGAATAAACAACTTTTTCTCGAGAACGAAATGGCCTAGAGTCATGATATTGGACTAGTACCTTACTTGCTTTCATGCCATACCACAAATTTTGCAAACAAAATTGACTTTGGCATATTTTCAAGGTCACAGGGTTCAAAATGTATTTTAAAAAAAAGTTAGTAGTTTTAAATACAGAAAGTTTAGTTATCTAAGTTAGAACAAATGGTGGTTTTATTTTTGTTACAGCTAGTGAAATTAGTAAAATGATGTTTGGCTTATGGAACTCTGTTGAATACTTATTGAGTATTTGCCAGAAACTTAGTCCATCAGACAGGTTGGAGAGAAATCAATGTTGTGCTCTCATTACAGATAGGAGAAAAGCTGTAGGCATTTTTGATGTGTTTAGATATAATATATATACATAGTTATGAGTTTATTTTCCTGTCTGAAGGTGTGTAGATCATCATAAGGAACAAACAATTAACAGGTTTGTCAGATGTGTACCTATGATTAGCTCAGGCAGCCTAATCTTTAGGGAGGTGTAGATATGAAATAAGTATTGGACCTATTCCCAGGTTTTTCCCTGTTTAACAGTAGTGCTGAACTGAACATCATCAGTTAAATCCATAAAAGAGGGCAGGCTAAATACCAAACAAAGGCTTTTCACTTACTTAGAAAAAATAAATAATTCAAAATGTGTGATCACGGCATTTGTGGGGGGGTAGAGGCATTAGGTTATTGTGATATTTGTATTCATGTCGGAGAAAAACCCTTTCCCAGCTGATGTGAAATTCCGACCTTTACTTTGCCGTTTACCTGTTGGGATCAGACAGGTGTTTTTTTTCAAACAGAAGAAATGTACTAGTGAATCAGTGCATTGTATCAGTCGTTATTATCCGACTTAGATATATCTTACACTTTTTTCCCACCGGTAATGTATACAATTGTCACATTTCCTGTCACATCAAATGGTGAAAATAGTCTGAATTTCAACTTCATCACATATGACTCAATACAGTACTTGGTTTGTTTATAATATCAATTCACGATCAAATATTTAAATCGTTTGTCATGGTATGAAAGCAGTAAGTGTAACAATATATTGGGGAGCTTTTATTTAAAAGCTGAAATATCATTTTGGCAAACACGGTCTTTGTTAAATATTTCCTCAAAAGGCTTTTAAACATCTTATAAAGAACATATCTTTTTTACATAAAAGTTAGCTTCCTGTAAGTTTCATATGAGGATTTAAAGAAAATCAGGTTGTTTTTTTCTTTGTACATGTATATAGGTAAACATGGAAACAGATAGGTATAAGTTAAGATTAATGACCCACAGATGTTTCTACCTCTCAATGAAAAAATGCTGATACCTAGTAGTTAAGATTTTTAAAGGAAACGAAATATGGTATTTAAGTTCATTATAATTCCCCTAAGTACCCTGCCTGTCTGCCAGGGTGTATGGAGCCTGGTATTTGGGAGGTCAGGGGTCACTGGTCAGTCGGCTGGGCACAGGTTAGGGCGGTTATTACCTTGTTAGAGAGGGCAGGTAGGCAGGAAGCTGCAGATAATGTTACAAGTCACTGAGTAGAGGTGAAGTCAGGCCACACCAAAAATGTTTATGGTTAACCATGCATTCTACTGTATTGTGAGACCCTATAGGCAGCTCTGAGCTGAACTTCATAATTGATAATAATTCTAATCATATTTGATCATCAGTGAAGTAAAATATTAGGAGTTATTTATATTTACAACTATAAACTAGATCTGTTTTTAGGCTGTTGAATTCAAATCCTACAATGTCATCATGAAAGTTGTATGACTATAGGACCCCACGATTGGGTCTGTATGGCCAAGGTCAAGGTCACATTGAGGTCTAAGGTTAATTTCATTGTCCAGGCCATAACTTGACTTGCAGAAAATAGCTGTATGACATTTAACAGACATACGTAGATATATGCAAGGCAGTGTGTCGCATGCTAATCTTTGGTATGCACACACAATGTCAAGGACACATTGAGGTCACAGGTCAGATTCATGCTATAAGTTTCTGTCTCATAGAATATTGCTGTATGAAATTTTATTTCAACATTTGCGGGATGGCAAGGGCGGTGTGTTGCATATGCCACAATTGGGTACGTACTCCAAAGGTCAAGGTCACTTTGTGGTAAAGAATAAAATTAATTTTCCTGTCCATAACTTCATATTCACTGAAGATATAAATCTCAGTGAAATTCAGGGATACATGTCGGTTGGTAAGGCAATGTGTAACTTTGATGTTCGTATCCCCAAGGTCAAGGTCTGTACACTTCATTCCAGTCTCGATGACGTTTTCCATCAATTAATTTACTGATTTTCCTGTTATTAAGATTAGATGTACTATCTATTAATGAAAGTCTGTGTGTTTAAATGGAGAAATTTAATAAACATAATATTCTTGGTTTCTTTATTAATAGCTCTTATATTCAGTATGAGTTTGAAATATAAAAAAAAAACATCCAACCCAGCAACGAAGTATTCTCCACATAATATTAGTGCTTAGGATGAATTTCATTATAACAACTCTGTTTTCTCAAAATGTTTGTTTGTCTCAATTAGGTTTTTCATGGTTTCATTGACTTCAACATGACAGTCTTCAACTGTATGGACATTTGTATCACTTATAACTAGAGTATCAACTACTCATTCTACACTGTCTGGTTAAATCTGGTGTAAAAGGAAATTTGTTCTTAAGCTAAACATTACTTTCACTTAGCCTTACTCATTCATTCATGCTGGTTGTGGGAAATTGTTGGCCTGTGGTGAATGCTTCAGTGAGTAGATTTAAATCTGAGGGTTGTAGTGTTGAGATGGGATGGTCACTCAGTGTAATGGTCTTACCAGGGCTGGTCAGCTACAACTGTAGTACTCCTAAAACACATGATATTATCTCCTCTGGTCCCAGGGATCTTCACCGCAGTGGCTACTTGAAGATTAAAGTGGCTTTTTGTATCCTATTAGATCAATTTTATTTTCTCACAGAATTATTCATCAATCATAGAACTTCATTGTTGCAAAACTATAGGAATATTATTCCAACAAATGTATATGCTCATTATGATTCTTTTATACAGATGTGATACTCATAGTTCTAAGGTATTTCACAAGGGTGACCTTTGTAGACAGTTAAGTACCGATATAACTTTAATAGACACATGTTTATCAGAGCTACCTTCATAAATAAGTTGTTATACAGAGCTAGAGGTGTCCTTTATAGACAAGTTATTACACATACAGATGTTTTATGGACCTGTATTAGTTAAACAAAGGAAATTCCTTTAAGTAAGTTGTTTGCTTTGCCAATTGTAGCACCTAAAAATGTATTACAGTGTCATATAAATCACCTCTATCTATAGGTGTTTCATATACAGATGTGACCTATATATATGTAGGTGTCCCATATACAAGTGACCTATATATATATGTAGGTGTCCCATTTACAAGTGACCTATATATATATGTAAATGTTCCATATACAGGTGACCTATATATATATATGTAGGTGTTCCATATACAAGTGACCTATATATATATGTGGGTGTTCCATATACAGGTGACCTATATATATGTAGGTGTCCCATATACAAATGACCTATATATATATGTAGGTGTCCCATATACAGGTGACCTATATATATATATGTAGGTGTCCCATATACAAGTGACCTATATATATATGTGGGTGTTCCATATACAGGTGACATATATATGTAGGTGTCCCATATACAAATGACCTATATATATATGTAGGTGTCCCATATACAAGTGACCTATATATATATGTAAATGTTCCATATACAGGTGACCTATATATATATGTAGGTGTCCCATATACAAGTGACCTGTATATATATGTGGGTGTTCCATATACGGGTGACCTATATATATGTAAGTGTCCCATACAGAGGTGACCTATATATATGTAGGTGTCCCATATACAGGTGACCTATATATATGTAGGTTTCCCATACAGAGGTGACCTATATATACATATGTGTCCCATTTACAGGTGACCTATATATATGTCGGTTTCCCATACAGAGGTGACCTATATATACATATGTGTCCCATTTACAGGTGACCTATATATAGAGAGAGATGTTTCCTTTACAGAGGTGACCTTGTTTTAAAATTGAACAGCAGCACCTTTCATAGATAGAAAATTCTTAGGCCTACCTATCCTAAGTATTGAGAGTTAAGACTGAGGTGAATATACAAGGGATTAAAAAACACAGGGACAGACTCAATTTAATACACTTTTTGGCCTCAAAAGAACAAATACAAATAAATGAGATATGGATGACTTCCTGTTGTTAACTTTAGCTAGCAATCTTAAACCCAATACTCCTCAATAATTGATAGGTAAGGCACTTCAAATCAGGTTATTTAAAGTAAAAAGATTTATCATGTCTGAAAAATATCCATTCACGTTTTTCACTGAATGGAATGTCTAATAAAAAAATGCTACTCGACTATGTATAGACTATTAAGCAGTACGAGTGTGAAAAAACACATTCACTAAATTTGAATTGAATTTTCGGTGTTGCCTGGCAATTCATTTTTCTTAAGAGTGGAATTTTCTGATTTGAAAAAGTTTATCTGGGTTTTAAATTGATTGAAAACCACTTGTGTGAAGAAAAGCAGTTGTAGACAAATTGTCCTGTCGTGTTTGCCAAAAAGTGAACAGCTTCGTCTCAATCTGAAGGTCAGGTTAAATTAGTACAGTTTACTGTTTTAACAACATATGTGTGGCGAATTAAGAATATCCTGTCACGCTGGTAGCTTTTCACTTACCAGATTCAGTTTCTGTGAGAATTATGATATTGATGTTCTTGATTTTCCATGGTTTCCATGCCTTTACATCTCCGCATTAAAAAGCCAGTATGTAATGTCCTAATTATGTTTATGATGTGACTATTCCTTTGAATCCTTTTTAAGGATTCTGTATAGCTTTGTAGGTGGAATCTGTTGACCATTAGACAAATGGAAGAGAATCAGCTGGTGAGTCCTTACTGGAGCCAGCAGCCCGACACTTATCTAGCCACTAAACTGTTAACGTTGGGCAACATCTGATTCAGTTTGTCAATCAGCAGTTCACTAAGGATTCTACATAATATCTGATTAAAAAAAAAATTGCAGAATAAAGAATTTGTTGGCTGTTTCTATGTTTGTGAACGATGCTGATCCTTCTAATTTCAGCGTGGGCAAATTCATTTCTAACTTCAAAAGTAATAAAAAGTTTCAACTGGCAAAATCTGTTAACACCAGATTAGTTAGTTATAGTAGAGCTTTGAACTTTCCAATCTTAGGAGAGGCTTTGAGATAAAAACTTGTTTCTTAATATATGACATTGGTCAATTTTTCATTGGCCAATATAAATGTTCTAGAAGCACCCACATACAAACCTAACAATTATTATCTGGAGTACTGTGTGGTATAAAGGGTGACTTAGAAACCCCGGCAGCTATCTCTATTACATAATTGGAGTAGAGTGCTGGGCTGATTAGAACATTCAGAAAAAATCCACAAATTCACGGTTTTCTGTGATTTTATCGGTTTGTTTCACTTGGAAATATCTATGTACAAACTTTTTTTATGACATCGTCCGACCAATTAACGCCAGATCAGTGTAAAACCTAGTAAGATTTTGTAAGGAGGTTGTGTATTCAACCCGAGCCTAATTGTTGGTGTTAGAGGTTTATAGACGGGTGCTACACCAATTGGTACTTGATTAACTAAGTTCACTGTTCAATGTAACGGTCTGCTTGCTCTGTACAAGGTGTTTTTGCCTTTCTCTGATGTAGGTAAGACATCACTGGGATTGGCCTTTCTCTCCTTACTCACCAGGTTTTGTTAGCTTGGCATTATGAACATAAAAACATTCATTATCAAGATATTAATACAGTAAATAGATAATATCATCATCTTTTGATTGGTTACTATAAGTTCAGTGCTTTCTTTGATGTTACAAAGTGACTCTTAACACCCCCACTCACTCACTCCTACTTCAGCCCTCTATCTTACATTGGAAGAAATCACTAAAAATAACAAAATAAATTGAGGTAACCTGGAATAGAATTATCAGTACAGGTAAAACTATAGAAGATTCTTTTATGAAATTTTTTCGTTTTCTTTTGTGTAGATAAACAAATTTAAAATTATTCCAAATTAAATGCAGAATTAAAAAAAACGGGTAGAAAATCCAAAAACCTTACAGATTCACTAATTAATGATTTGACACTTGATGCCAAGCTTACAGTTCTTATAAGATGACTATTGAAGTTCAAAGGTGAAAAACGACCAGGTACATAGCTTTACTTAGTCACCGTAACAGCTTGACCCAATAATAGAAGTAACAGCTTTACCCAATAATAGAACCGTCAGATCAGCTGATATGTTCCTTCACGGGGTGTCATAAGTTACGGGGGTGTCATAAGTCACGGACAAAGACCTTGGGTAATCAGCTGTCCTGGCTACGGGTCAAAATGTCTGCTATATATATTTATAGATGTGACAGAGACAAAGGTAGCAGTGGTATGTACCGGTAACCACATCCGATACAACAATAAAACGGCTTCATCACACGTTATTATGGTGGACATGTTAAGATGTTTACTTTGTTCTCGTTACACGGAAACTTAGTTTTGCCAATATCAAAAGTTTGGTGTTAAACGGCAGAGAGGAGTTTTAATTGATCTTTCTTTCCTCACAAATTGATGAATTGTTAGCCAGGAAAAGTATAATGCTAAATTTATATCTTATTGATTTATAAATTGTAGAAAAAGTTCTTTGTATCGACGAATTTTGAGAACAACACATAATAAGTAGTTGTAGTGTCACTCCTCCTTGATGTTACAAGCTACAGAAAATATTTGGTGACAAACACAATTTGTTATTAAAAAAGAAACTTAAATTATGTGGATTGAAAATGTAAGAAAAGACTATATCTTTCAATTTGCAACATTTGACTGTTGTGAAACCCAAAGTTAAAAGAGAACCCATTAAGTTAAAAGAGAACCCATTTGATGTACACATTTATAAAAAAAAAAAAATGTACCATAGTGCTGTGTCCTCTTTTGATTCCATGTGTCTGATGAAAAAATCACCATGTGCAATGACTGATGATGGTATAGCTACATTAAACTCAAGCATGCTGACAATAATTTTATCAAATATTCATTTCTTATTATGTTATTTTACACAAAAAAATAAATTTCTATGGATCACTGGTGCCTTGGCATCATGAAGTGACTACACACAATTGATACTCCAGCTAAGCTGCTGGTTGAGCTAGAACTGACCAGTGAGTCAAGTCATTTTCTGTCAGGTCTGCATTCTATGGTTTATGATGCTGAGCTCCTGTAGTTGCCGAGAGAGTTGACGTATGTATAGGGTGAAGCTAAAATACTTGCAGGACATTTCTAATCAATGACCTTGAGATTCTTGACCATCAGTTCACATTCCAACAGATCATGAAGGTAGATGAAGAGCTGCAAATGCCAGATTTTGACCAAAGATTATTCTGACCATTGGTCTTGTGAGATTGCTCAGAGTTCAAGGACACTGCCCATCCAAATTCAAATGCTATTTACAACACAGAAAATGTACAAAACATTTCATGATTTCTGACATCAGGTATGCAAGTCTGCATTCACTGGAATTTTGACCATTTTCCTGGTTGACTTGCTATGCTGGGGTCAATATTACTAGCTTTGCATGTCAAATTTGACATTCAAGATTTACTCATTTCGGTACTGGACATATGCTTTCAGCATTTCCTGCTTTGACCAATAGATAAATTCAGAGTGAGGCATGACTATTTGACAGTATTGCTGTAAGGGCTGTTAGGGAATTTCATTGCTATTGTCTGTTTTCTTATTGCATGACTGATGACCTTACAGATTTCAAGGTCTGTTATGCAGATTCTACACTAAGAAATAGATTATTCCCATTTGTATTTTTTCCATCATATGCTGCAATAAGTTGAGAATTCTATTAAAAAAAAATGCATTTGGTGAATTTCAACAGAAGGCTCTGACACGGAATTTCATGCCTGATGGTAGAAGAATGTCCATATCCCATATACCTATTTAATGATTGATTTCTAACACCTGTATGTATGGAATGTTATCCATCCCTGTCCTGTCCCATTTGAGTATCATTGCTATAGCAACTTCATTTCTGAAAAGTTTAAATCAAATGATATACAAACGTTAAGTTTAAGAATACCTTAAATGAGTCAAAGTTCAAGGTTCTTAGGTCAAGGCCAAAGTCACCTTTACGATTTATTGAAATTTGTCAACTAGTTCAATGACATCACTCCAGGAACTTCATTTCTAAACATGTTTTCATTATACTTTACACGAAAGATGAGTATGAAAACATTTGTGATCAGTTCTGATTTCATGGTTCCAAGATCAAAGTTAAGGTCACTATTACTATTTATAGACAGTTTCTCTACAAATGATACAGCTTTGCATAGGAGCTGGTATAATCATGACTTCCAGAGTAGTTTTCAGGGAAGGTACACATCCGTGTCACTCAGATAGTTTTCTAGATGTGTGTCACTCCTGTATTGAGAGGTCTGTGTGAGTCTGATGTCTTTGATACCTGTCATTCTGATGTTTTATTTTAACTGGTTTCAGGGGCTGCGAGAGATCTGACATTTCCAAGCACCTGTTGATCCACGAGGAGCCCAAACATTTGTGTGAAGTGTGTAACAAGGCATTCAGGCACATGAAGAACAAAGAGCTGCACCTCAAAAGGTCATTGTTCTAGTAATGACTGTCAAACGATCAAACAAAAGTAGGCTCGTCAAAAGTCACCTCTTTATGATTTTGTTTCCAAATAGTTGGGTTAAATATCCTGTTGTCTTGTCCATAGTGTTTGTACTACAGAATTATTTGTATTGAAGTTGTAAATGACCTGCAAACCCTTTTCTTTCACCCGAAGCTTACCTTGTCATGATGTATTACAATTTCATTTCCATGCATGAAACTTGATGTAATAAAATGCAAAATAGGTATGTCCTTGGTTAAAGAAATTTGGTTGTATTTACAGACATAATGGTCAAAGGGATTACAAGTGTGGTGTCTGCGATTTCTATGGCTACACCTTCACTGACATCAGGAAACATATTGAACGCAAGCACGCTGACATCAAAACCCTCGTCTGTGATAAATGTGGATCAGCCTTTAAATCGGAGAGCTTCCTTAGGGTATTTATATATTATGTTTAACAATTGATTTTAACTTGTGAAGCTTTCTTTCAGTGCTTTTCTGTAAAAAAAAAAAAGAAACCAAATGACAGTCGTATTTAATGGCACTTAGCAGAGTGTTTATTCATACAAAAAATCTCGTCACCACAATGCAGATGTGGAATATGGTAATGCCCTTCGTCCATCCCTCTTGGGCTTTGTCCAGAGCATATCCCACTTTCATTCACCTAGGATCATCAAACTTGGAAAACTGGTACATCTTAGGACATCTTAGGAAGACTTGTTGTATCAGAGGCAGATTCCTTAGGGTGCTTATTCTTAAAACAATGTATGACAATAATAGTATCAAAGGGAGCTTCTTCAAAGCTTATCCATACAATAAATGGCATACTGTTTATTAATACAAGTCATATTCAAGGGAGCTTATCCTGAGGGTCTTATCCAATTAAAACAATGTATGACAATGTAATCAAAGAAAACTTCTCATAGGGTACTTATCCATATAATATATGATAGATGAATGTAAAAGAACTGTTTAAGTGTATTTATTTGTACAATAGTGTATGACAGTCATATTCAAGGAAGCTTATCCTGAGGGTCTTATCCTTATGTTCATCTATAATGATGATATGACTTGCATTGATCTACTGTGACAGCCCACTTTGTCTTTCAGGAACATCAGAAGCAACAGTGTGAAGTGTTTATGATAGAACAGGCTCTGGCCATTGCTAACTCTGGGGGAGGTACAAGTCAGGCCACCATACAGATCCCGTCGTCCTCCTTCACCGTGGATGGGTCACAGATCCTCATTGATGGTCAACAAATAGTGACTGAAGGCGGGGAACATGTCAACATTACAGTCAAACGCATCTCAATGCCAGGTCAGTTTAAACAAATTTAATTTTCGTATTGTTGTTGCGTTATTTCAGCAGTGGTGTGTGTCGGGCAATGGAACGTTATTTCAGCAGTGGTGTGTGTCGGGCAATGGAACGCTATTTCTGCAGTGGTGTGTGTCGGGCAATGGATGAGGACTGAAATTTAGGTTGACATCAGTGAAAGAAATCTTTATCAAGTTGAAAGAGTGGTCTCATTGACTGTTTCCTTAACAAATTTCATACATTTGCATGTCATAACTAAATAGGATGTCTCCTAACTCTCCCAAGTCCGTAAATCAAAGGTCAAGGTTGTGGCAAAAGGTCATGAGTCAATCCTTGGTCTGAATTTCATCTTCTGATTGGTACAAAATCTTATAGATTCTTGTTTCATAACTAGACGATGTGTCTGCCCTCACTCTCAGGTCCATGTCCTCAAAGTTCCAGGTTGCAGCAAGGGCAGGGGTCAAAAGTCAAATTGATAGTTCAGACTGTGAGTTCCGATCCACACAACATTTTGTTTTAAAACGTCGCACATATGTGTATCATGACTAGACATGTGTCATAACATAACATATGTCTCCTATCCTTACTGTAAAGGGCAGTTTCATTGTATATGGTCCATGCATTACTAATGTACATGGTACCAAAAGCAGGCTTGAAAGGGTGGGGAACCAAGGCTCACTTTTAAAATTTTGTACATTTGTTAGTTAAATTATATGCTTAGTTATAAGTATGGTATGACCAATCACACACCAATGATGCAAAAACGATAGGTACCTATTTAAACCAATAAAAATCTCCAATGTATGATATTTTCCATGTACAAATGTTTATGTTACTGACAAATGTGGTATATCCTATTTATCAGTCCATCTGTGTCAAATTAGTTACCTCCCCTTCACCACTGAACAACTGAAACGCTAAGGATGAGTTGAATTATCATATTTTGTTCTGAAATGTTATCATAAGAAGAAATGACACAATTGAACAAAGGTATTTCTCTTGTTGCCTTATTTGCATATTGATAAAACTACACAACAAATTCTATAAACTGCACAGCAATAAATTTAAGGACATATTTACTCAGTATTGTGTAGGAGTTGTCTTTCCTTGGCCTAGACTAGAGGAGGTGTACTCCTGACTCCCTATATAAACCTAGCCTGTGTCATACTGATAACAACACTCCATGTGTTCAAAATGAAAGTGAATGTGCCTTTTATACCACAAACACACAAAAACCATCTCAGTGTCAGATGATAAATTGATGTTCATAAATATTTACAGGTACAAATAGTTCATTTGTTGTCATAGCAATTGTGCATATGAGCAGAATTCCCATGACATTTAGAAGATCTACACATTTTTTCCCTTTGAAATTATGAATGAGTAAGTGTTTCTGGGAGATGAAAGCATTTTGAGGAGAGTAGACACGTCACTGGAGGTGTGTGTGGATTACATAATACACTCGCAAGCTATTGCTCTATTAACTTTGTATGCAATCCAGGAAAAAGGAATTTTAAATCAATTTAGAAACATTCAAATAAGTCCATTGGTGTCTTGCATTGTCTGGTGCAATAAATCAGTTGTATGAAAAAAGGGAGTATAATCTTTTGGTTCATTGACAAATTTTCCATTGACAGATTTCCTTTTTAAGCTGATAAGGCATTATTGAGAAATGTTGCTACCAACAGGTGGGAGGTGTGTTTATATATAACCTGACACAGATAGAGACAGCACTCCCCTTTCTGGGAACTCCACACACATATAGCAGACATGTACTAACCATGTAGGTTACATGGGTACCTCAGTTCAAAGTCAAATAATGAATGTTGTTAAAGTGTTCACGATACTGTGGTGTTCATTATACTGATGTGTTCACAATACTGTGGTGTTCATTATACTGATGTGTTCACAATACTGCGGTGTTCATTATACTGATGTGTTCACAATACTCTGGTGTTCATTATACTGATGTGTTCACAATACTCTGGTGTTCATTATACTGATGTGTTCACAATACTGCGGTGTTCATTATACTGATGTGTTCACAATACCGTGGTGTTCATTTTACCGATGTGTTCACAATACTGTGGTGTTCATTATACTGATATGTTCACAATACCGTGGTGTTCATTTTACTGATGTGTTCACAATACTGTGGTGTTCATTAGACTGATGTGTTCACAATTCTGAGGTTCTTTATACTGATATGTTCACAATACCGTGGTGTTCACAATACTGCGGTGTTCATTATACTGATGTGTTCACAATACTGCGGTGTTCATTATACTGATATGTTCACAATACTGCGGTGTTCATTATACTGGTTTTTTTTCTATTTTGTTATGAAGATGGAGCTGTTTTAGACATAAGATATTAACTATGTTATTCCCCAAAACTATAATGTCATAAAGAACTTATTTAAATTCATCCCAATGTAGGATGTTTTCTGGTTTTTCCATTACTTGGGCAGATCAGATATTTTAAAACTGGGTCATCCTAACCTAATTTCTAGTAGATAAAGATATGTGCATATCATTTTGTTGACTTGGTGCAGTAATTATTCTAACACCTTATTAGATCTACCTGAGATAGGTCTTCCTTGGGTGATGTGGCGAAATCCAAATATAAATCAAATAGAGCCATTATCGGGGAGCTAGGTTGAGGTCACAGTTTTTCCACCTCCATAGTTGTAGGATCTCACCATTTCATGTCCTTGGGATAGATTAGATCATTGATTGAATCCTCTGATAGTTGTAAAAAAATGAGGGGTTGCACAGAGCGCCCCAGTGTTAGCGGAGGGGGCGGTGTCCTGCTGTACAAACACACTACAGCACAAACCTATCACCCCTTCAGTAGATATTTAACAAGTTATTTATATCAGTTACTCAGTTTAAAAAATTGGGTATAGGGAAGTATTGGATAGTCTGTTTTAAATACTTTTCCTTGTAAAAACTGGTATGCTCGAAATCGTTGTGTCATTTATATCTTGCGAATGACATAATGCTATGCTTTTATGCACATTTCTCTATAGAGTTTCAAGTCCAGTTTCTATTTACAGGTAGTGTAAATAGGTGTGATTTAGGTAGAGTATCTGTGTCTCCATGCAACACATCTAGAAATATCTGATAAAGAATAACAATGTGTACCCACATGTACATGTATGTGATCTTTCTGGGTTTAGACATGTGACTGCCCTTTGGAGAAAGTGATGTGTTGTATATATACATTTCAATCCTCACCTTTATGTATTAATGATAAACAACTCATTTAGTTCATCATGTCACAGGTTCATACATTGTCCTAACTTGGCTTCCTTAAGTACCTCACCTGTCCGGAGACACTTATAATGGCAACTAACACTGTCTTACGGGACAATCTAGAGAGCTACATTCTGTCAAAAACACAACTTGTCCTGAGAGTTGGACTGCCGAAATGTTAAACTGTCCTTTAGAGACTGTTCAGAGAGACAACCTTTCCTAAGGTTCTTTGGTCCTAAAGAGACAAACTAACCCAAAAAATTACCTGCCCTGAGACCTAACTGTCCTATTAAATCAACCTGTCTAAAGAGATCACCCTGTCTTAAAATATTACCCTGGGCTAAGAGACAACCCTGTCCTAAGAGACCACCCTGTCTTAAGAGACCACCCTGTCTCAAGAGACAACCCTGTCCGAAGAGACCACCCAGTCCTAAGAGATCACCCTGGGCTAAGAGACCACCCTGTCCTAAGAGACCACCCTGTCCTGTGACATTAGCATAACCTAGGAATCAATGTAGTCTACTATAACCTGTGACATTACTATAACCTAGGTATCAATGTAGTCTACTATAACCTGTGACATTACCATAACCTAGGAATCAATGCAGTCTACTATAACCTGTGACATTACCATAACCTAGGAATCAATGCAGTCTACTATAACCTGTGACATTACCATAACCTAGGAATCAATGTAGTCTGCTATAACCTGTGACATTACCATAACCTTGGAATCAATGTAGTCTACTATAACCTGTGACATTACCATAACCTAGGTATCAATGTAGTCTTCTATAACCTGTGACATTACCATAACCTAGGAATCAATGTAGTCTGCTATAACCTGTGACATTACCATAACCTAGGTATCAATGTAGTCTGCTATAACCTGTGACATTACCATAACCTAGGAATCAATGTAGTCTACTATAACCTGTGACATTAACATAACCTTTGTATCAATGTAGTCTACTATAACCTGTGACATTACTATAACCTAGGAATCAATGTAGTCTACTATAACCTGTGTCATTACTATAACCTAGGTATCAATGTAGTCTACGATAACCTGTGACATTACCATAACCTAGGTATCAATGTAGTATGCTATAACCTGTGACATTACCATAACCTGGGAATCAATGTAGTCTACTATAACCTGTGACATTACCTTACCCATTCAACATGTTCACTTACCTATTACTGATTTAGACTAGTAAGTAAAACAAGCAAAGTCAATATAAAGTCCATTAAGACAGCAGTAAAATAGATTTATATTGATGAAACTATAAAAGGAATTTGGAAACTGTCATTAAATTGTCATCCATTGTATCTACCCCAATAAATATAACGCTTTCTGATCACAGTCTAACAGTAAAGTGTAATAAAGTGAAAATTGAAATGTACAAATATGTGATTCATAAAGGAGATAACCTACATACATGACACCCACCTGGTACTACAGGTACAAATGCCGGATGAGGTAATTATCAGTATAAATACAACGGTAGCCAGGTACCATAAGGAGAACGAAATAGGTAAAAAAAAAAAAATGAATTAACAACTATTTAAACAAATATTTAAAGCTTGTGCTTTTTCCCATTGCCATGCTTCAACAGTTAGGAAGTATTCCAATAAGTGGTTCATTGTGATTCTCCCAGCGAACTATCAGTGGCGAGGCCACAAGTGGCTGACCTTGGCATAAAAAATAGAGCTGAAATCAGATAGGTAAACAGCTCAAGTCAGTCCCATTCTAGTATAAATAAGGATAGAACTCCCTTACAGGTATTGCTGGAAATTAAGGTTTCCTGGTCCATTAATTGGCCATGCACATGTTGTGCATGTCCGTTATCTAATCAGTGTCCAGATTAGGATAATCCTTGTAATCTGTGTTAATCCTTAAGATTAACTGTTATCCTATATTTCACTGCTAATAGAGCTCGGACCCATCCAAAAAGTGACTAATTGATCTGAACTATTTGTTATTCTTCTTTTGTATGGACAAAGAATGAAAGGTTAAAATCAACCTGTGCAACAGCTGGCACTTTCAAGGTCATCACCATGCAGATGTCAGAGGAAACTTTATCAATATTTGAACATTGTTACTTTCGTATTAAGCTAACAGTTAAGAAAAGAAGAAAAAATGCTGTTGTCCAATTTCAAAATTTTGGATAGGGATTTTAAATTTCAAATGTCAAGGTCATTCAAAAAAGTATAAAGGTCAACACTACCTAATATATTGTCAGGTTATTCCAGGAATTGTTGCTGAGAGATTTGTGTGTGAGAAACGTTCTGTGTACAATTCAGGATCACTTGGTTGAGCTCTAATTCATCCCGAACATTGATATGTTGTGTGCATGCATAACACGGAAACGACATACTGCTGGTTATGGGGACAAATGTCTGGACAGTTGTCAGGCTTACGTGCTTAATGAAGAAGTGTATAGAACTGCTGAATAAGTCCTCACACACCCTAGTAGTGACCCTGGTGTCCTCACACACCCTAGTAGTGACCCTGGTGTCCTCACAAATTACTGGAGCACTGTATTTTCTGGGACCAGTTTCCTGTATGTAATCTCTGTATATAATTTCTGTAATAATCTCTGTATATAATCTCTGTATATAATCTCCGTATATAATCTCCGTATATAATCTCTGTATATGATCCCTGTATATAATCTCTGTAATAATCTCTGTATATAATCTCTGTGTATAATCTCTGCTCTTGAAAAGAATTGAGATCATCTGAAATGGCTGAACTCAATAATGAGAGAGAAAAGTTTGAAGCGTTGAGTTTGACTGGATTTAACCTCAGGATCTTCATACACATTTTGATTGATACAACATTTGTAAAAAAAATAAACCACCAGACCCAAAATCTACCCTTTCCATGATGTCTTGTTTTAAAAAAATGTGAGCAATTTTGTTCTTGACCACCCCTAAAAGGGTTGACCATCAGAGAGGATGTGATAATTTATATGAACAGGAAATCCTAGCCATTAGGGCTCTGTACTGAGTGTAGCACTTCAACACTAAAGGCTCCCTATAGGCATGTATGTGTGGAATTTTATCTCCAGATATGTGTACATCAGGTGAAAAATTGCCATGATTCTATTTGCTATGATTACACCGCACCATCAGTGTAAGGCATTCATACCTGTTAAGTAAAACGTGTTGCTGGTAAGATTTTATCATTGACAAATTAACAATCTTTTTTAACCCTCTCTAGTAAAAGTTTTTTTCTTTGCTATGTAATGTAAATTCAATAAATCTAAACGAGGTGAAATTTGAGATTTTATTGATAGGGATGTATGTGTAGAGTGCATGTACCAGGGTTCAGGTAGGGAGCTATGTATCTGGGGTAGGTGCTGGCCCCTTCAGGGGTAATTACCCAATAGGAGAGATATTGGTCCTGTACCAGCTAGGTTAGACAGATATTTGATGATAGGAGGAGGGTTTGGGATAAAGATGATAATCAGGGTATGCTAGATTTTGGATAAAGCTAGTATCAGTATAAAGATGAGTACATAAGACTGGGGCTTCTTTAGTCCAGGTTAAGAATAAGGGGCCGGCTGCAAAGATAATATAGTGTCTATAAAGGTAGGGCTCAGAAAAGGATCCGTACTTGGTGTAGATATATGTTAAGTCAGCAGTATTTCAGTTATAAGTAGGGACTACATACAATTTGTAATCTGAGTTTAGATTAAGATGTTTGAGGGAGAAGAGTGGGGGCAATTGTCCACAGACTGTTTAACTTTCAGTGTCATTAAAGCAAATTTTGATTGTGTGTTTTTTCATTTTTTTGTTGTTTTTGTTTTATATATATAGGATCTTAAATGAGTTTTCATTTCATATGAGATTTTAAGAAACGAGTCTTAGGAGTTTTTATTTTTGCCAGCCTTGGCGAGAAGAGTTTCATAAAATCTCTTATGAAATGAAAACAACTTTAAGATACTTTTTATCACATAACTCTGAAAACTTACATTTTGACAGGTTTATCAAACGGAGACAACCATTTTGTTGTGCAATTCACAATTTATGACGTCACGTCATTATCCATATTATGACATCACAATCGATTTCTGACTGGCACAGCCAATGAAAAACTCTCCATGTTATATTACACTAGTGACATATGTAAAAATATTACACGGGCGAATTCACTGGATAACTGGCCAATTATATGATAAATATAAAAAAATAATTTCTTCACTTTTTCTGTCAGTAAATGATTCTTTTTGAATCTATAGATGAAGCTATCGTTTTGAATTTCATTATATTTAACATGTACTAGTTTAAGTTTTGCATTGACTTTGGGTTAACCTAATTAGGCTACGAGCATCTGACCTGTGGACATGTTTGAGGTTTCTTCTATATATCATATAAATTCTGGTAGATGTTATAAGTCATTCATGGATAGGGAGTGAGGGGGACATCTACTAAGTGATGCTAGCTCAGGGGAAGAGGTCATGTGGAGTCATATATACCTATACATGGGGACTGGTGAGATAGGTCTGTGGCCATGAGTACAGTTGATTAAAGGACAGTGCAAGTTAATGATGGGTATCAAACTAGGCTCCTGGCCCCTTTGGTTCAGAGTTCAGCACCATAGGAGCCTGAATTAGGGACCTTGGCCGCTAACCATGGGTATCAAACTAGGCTCCTGGCCCCTTTGGTTCAGAGTTCAGCACCATAGGAGCCTGAATTAGGGACCTTGGCCGCTAACCATGGGTATCAAACTAGGCTCCTGGCCCCTTTGGTTCAGAGTTCAGCACCATAGGAGCCTGAATTAGGGACCTTGGCCGCTAACCATGGGTATCAAACTAGGCTCCTGGCCCCTTTGGTTCAGAGTTCAGCACCATAGGAGCCTGAATTAGGGACCTTGGCCGCTAACCATGGGTATCAAACTAGGCTCCTGGCCCCTTTGGTTCAGAGTTCAGCACCATAGGAGCCTGAATTAGGGACCTTGGCCGCTAACCATGGGTATCAAACTAGGCTCCTGGCCCCTTTGGTTCAGAGTTCAGCACCATAGGAACCTGAATTAGGGACCTTGGCCGCTAACCATGGGTATCAGTCTGCCGAGTACTGCCCTTCACCATGACATGGTACTTGACACACACGGTAACTCCTATGTATAATAATCTCATCAAAAATTAAACCTTAGCTGGTGACCTCTGGCCAGGCTGACCTGTGTCTTTTCACACACAATCAATGGCCAGAGAATTCTGAGTAAAGTTCCATTGAGAAATATTCGGATTGCCACTAATCTGTGGGAGCTCGGGGGATCGGCCCCTTGTCTGGACATAACTGACATTCCTTAGGTCCCAACTGGTCTTTTATTGGAGCTGGTCAGTGTGTTTTGGGAGGAGATGACCACAACACACATGGGCTGATGTGAATGAGATGTTTCCCACCCGCTATATAATGTTTTCCATTTCCTGTCCATTGTGCGGAGGAGAATCTGTCGAAAATTGAAAACACATCAGTCGGTCATATCAATTTGCCTTTGTCCAGTATAACAGTACCTATAACGGATGGTCCCGCTATCAGGGCATATAACAGTAAACACAAATAAATACTTAACTTAGCATAAGTAGCCCACAAAACTCTAAACCGTATTGTTGAAATTTATGGTGTCATATTGATTTAATGGAAAGAAAACTCATCTTTGTAGTGATATGTCAGAATTTTTATGGAAATTTAATGTTTTGTTGAAAATCATTTTCATGGTCATTCATTTTGTGTGATTTTTTTAGAGTGGTCAAGATTTGATCGTGCTATTTACATATTTTCTTTTGAATAGATGATAAAACCTGTGAGATCTCCACACATGTCTAGCTCTATAAACCTGAAACCATATAGAATTCTAAATTTGATTTCCATTAGAATACATCACAGATAAAACTAGTTATGGTTGAAAAATGTATTTTTCTATTTCAAATAGATTCAGGTTCTAGTGTTAATATAAATGTATTGAAAATATCTGCTGATGGCTTAAGCACTTTGGAATTTTTTTGATTTGATTTGAAATTTTTTTTGGGGGGGGGGGGGTCACACAACACGCCATAATGCTAATCACTGACATTTCATTAAAGATAATAACAGTACAGTTGGATAATGATTTGTAAAACTATAATTGATTAAAAAGTGACAATGGTAGTGAGTTCTACAGACCAAGACAGACTGCATTACCTCATCCCAAGCCATATGGCCTTGTACAACACTTCATGTGTTAATACAAGAGCATCAGCCTTGAGTTTTCCACACACCAAGTTTTCCACACACCAACAGAACGTCTGACGACTTGCTTTATTAGAATTGTTATTTTGTTGACCTGTGACCTGGTTGACAACATGTGTGCAGTAATCACAGTAATTACTTAAGTTTAATATATCAAAGAGCTGGTCACAGCTGGTTCCACTAGCACAGCTGGACTCGACTCAGGATGCTTTATGTAAGGCATTAAGGATGACTGGTCCACTGCAGGCAAAACACTAGAGAGCTCAACTGTAGTTTTTCTGTACAGAATAACCTCCCTTTAATTTTGTTTTGGATATAATTAAAGCTAAACTTGGCCAGGGTACTGCAGCCATGGACTGAGGTCTGGCACCAGTGCACTTTTACAGTCATAACACTGTTTCTTATTCTTTTTAGGTTTTTTTTCTTAAGTTCGTTTGCATAAAAATTCTACAAGGTAAGAATTTCTTTTCTGAAATGATGTATCAAACATATATGTTCCTGCAGACAGATATTATTAATTAGGTCTGTGATGCATAGGGAAAGTTTTTGGCAGTGGTATGGTTCCTAAAAAAAAAAAATCAGTGATTCTTTTATTTCTTTGTTGTATATATGTTAAAACACATTCCATTGATTGAAGGCAATTTTAAAAGTGGTATATAGTTGTTGGGTCTATTAAAATATACAGCTAAATATTCTATATCAAGAAGAAAAAAACCCAGGTCATATTATAAAAATACTGTAGAATGATAACAGGAAATAAACACTGCCATTGTGTATGTTTTTGTTTCTGTCTCGCTCTTGGCTGCCACAATGGAAAGTCCATCATCATCGGCTGGCCTAGGGGTCCTGCTTCCTAGGGCTACGGCAAATAGTCCTATTAAGCCAATGATTGGGGCCATCAGATCTACAAGGATTACCATTACTGGGATTTACTGGGATTTACAACAAACTTTTGCTCCCTCAGGTGTTTTTTTTATGGGGGGGGGGGGGGATTTTAAAGCTATAGTTCCCTTCAGAATGTAATATATTAGACATAACAAGACCTGCTGATATACTGTATATAGGTCAAAAGTGTGACATCATAGTTTGACATATATTTTTGCTAATATGATGATAACGATGAATAGTATATGGAAATGTTTCCAGCCGCTGTTTTAGCACATTTGATTTGCTTATTAGTCTCTTTAGACATTAATAATCAATTAAAAATTTCTCAAATTTTCAAGTATATAATGATACTTATTTTTCAAGTAACAGTGACAATATTTCTACAATTACAGGGTAACTGATAATTCATTAACAGAATACACTCAAGCAAAAACTACATTAAAAGTTCAAAAGTATTGAAGTCTCCAAGTAAATATTATTGTGTTGGCCATTGAGGTCAGGCTGCCCTTGTGTAGTATGTGGTGGACCAGGTCTGGTCTTGATCAGGTTTTGTTTGTCCAGCCTACATACAGTATTGGTGGTTGTAAGTAGAGGACTAGGGTAGCTGATTACTTCTGATTAGTCACCCAGGGGGAGCAACAAACCAAACCTGGCAGGGGTTCCAGCCATAGCAACAGGTGACAGGGGCAGACAACTAGATTTGTGGAAATGGTCCAGCATTGGGGCCTGATAAAAGGCCAGGAGCAGACAACTGTATTTGTGGAAATGGACAGGCCAATATTAGGGACTGATAAAAGGCCAGGGGCAGACAACTGTATTTGTGGAAATGGTCAGGCTAATATTGGAGACTGATAAAAGGCCAGGGGCAGACAACTGTATTTGTGGAAATGGTCAGGCTAATATTGGAGACTGATAAAAGGCCTGGGGCAGACAACTGTATTTGTGGAAATGGTCAGGCCAATATTGGGGACTTATAAAAAGCCAGGGGCAGACAACTGTATATGTGGAAAGTATCAAGCATTATGAAGTTATAAAAGTCTAAGGGTAGACAACTGGGTGTGCAGAAAGGACCAAAACACTGGGATTGTGGAAAAGGGCAAACAACTGTGTTTGTGGGCTGGATTAAGGTAATTGGATTAATCTTTAGTATTAGTTTAAGCAATACTATTGAAATAGGTGTCCAGTTACCTTTTGAGATTTGATAGAATGACCTTTAGCTTCAATTCAAATAAATGTGACATCAGATCAGATATAAGCAAGACTTGTGTAGTGGGTGGGGAGGGGTTCAGAGTCATATCAGAATTGAATATTTGTATTCTCTGGTGGTAATTTGGGCAAATTAATGCTTATGACAATTAATCACTATCAGCAGGTGCCCTTCCCTTTAGAGATATCAGTAACATCATGTGTCCCTTCCCAAGGGAGACAGACTGGCCCTAGACATATAGCCAGTGGGGTGCTCATTCCATCACACAGGCTATTCTGATTTATACCAATTAACAAATTTGTTATCATAAAGTTTCTGATGAAACTGGTCTCTCAACTGCTCCATGTGGCCAGTTTTAAGGAGAAAATGGGTAATAATGTTTACTGCAGGAGTCATTATCTACTTGACTTCTTTTGGTGTTATCGCCTTTGACCTTTGATAATACTATGACCTCTATTCCATACATTACTACATATCTCTTTTACTAGATATATTAGTTTGACAAAAATGTTCTCCAAAAACTTCAGCTCTGTTTTTTCTCTACAGAACGTATGTAAACTTCTCTAACAGAACTTTACATAGGTCTAATGCTTTATGACTATACCACCTAGGGAGGGTCAGTTGGCACCAGCCCATCCTTCCTGAAATAAATGACCAACTGCACTTATGGCCCAGTGTTTGACTTCCACTTATAATAATGACTTGCAGTCTTGGTCCAAAATCAGGAAAACTCATTATTTTGGGTCAGTGCAAATTTCCACTTATTAGAGACCTTGAAATTGGTAGGCATCGGTGCCAGTATGGAGCCCACATAAATCTTCATTTTGTAAACACATGAAACAGTTTCCTGTATGTTGTGGTCAGAAAATTGGTCAACCCATTCCAGACAAAGAACTGCACTAACAACAATGAAATATGAACTTTATTCCTTTCTACTTATTTGCTTTCTTTTCTCTTTAAAAATTTGGAGAAATGTGTATTTGTCAATGAGAATTTAAGGAGATGTACAGAACCTGCCCACAATGGATGGGGCTCACCAGCAGCTGTTCCCCAACCAACATAAAGATGCCAACATTCTCACACATAGCTCCCTGAAACAGAAGTAACTAGTCGCTTTACTAAGTGTCAAATATTATTATTTTGTTTCCTGCTCTTTGTTCAGATTTTATATATAAAGGTAGGACATAGCTCTTGAATCAATCTTTGGTGGGGTTTTTACTTTCAAACCTCTTTGATTTAACATGGGAAAATAAATTTGAAATCTAAGAACAATGGTTGAGTGTGTTAAGTTGGTCAGTGGTTGTTTTGGTCAGTTTGATGACCTTACCAGGGGCCAATGTGAGGTTGTGGTTCATTTGTCTCCCAGATAGGGTCAAGTCTGGGCTGACCAGGATTGATGAGTTTGTAGATAAGGCAGGTTGACCGATCACCTGTATGGCTCATTTTCCATCCTCATATCTACGTAAATGTTGCAAGACCGTGTTTTATCAAAGAGAGGCTATTAATACAGAGATCGGGAAGATGAGAGTGAATGCCAAGTCTCCAAGGTATATTACCCTCCTCATCAGCCGGGCTATCGTGGGCAAGGAAATGGCTTTATAATGTATTCCCTCTGTGGTCACTCCACACATAGTGGTCATTGTCTCCCAGGACAGTGGTCAGTCTCACTTAAAACATCTGAGAAAAGCAAAATGACTATTTATTGCTTTTAAATGAGATGTTGCAAAGATCAAATAGATTACAGTGGATTTATTATTAATTAAATTTAGTTTAAGAAATTGATTGACTCTTAATTAAAGTTTAATATAATTATGTTGGTTGATTTCCTTCCTGCTTACACAACTCCTATAAAAGCATTCATTGTCTAACAGATAGAAGATCAAGATTTGTTTGAAGTTGCATGATTTTTAGAACTTGTTCTGTAATAAGGAATAAATGAAGGGGAAAATCTGTACTTGAACAGGCTTTCCCTTATCTTTAAGGGGGGGGGGGGGGGGGNGGGGGGGGGGGGGGTGCTTAGAAATGACATACAAATTTGTTGTGTAGACATAGTCAGATAGCTATAGACTTGCTGGAAACACAAGTATTATTTTGTTTTAGTCCTTACAGTTTTATTTATTAATGTTAATGCAGCTCTTCCTGCATTAAGCATTTGATAGGAATTTCCAAATATTTCATAAAAATGTATTGCCTATAAACAGATGCCTCATGTTACACTCATTGGAATGTTTTCCTGGAATATTGCAAATTGATATGGATATGTGACCTACTTTGTTCTTCACTTAAATGTCCAACAAACTGATAACACTGAAAGAATCAATGATAGTGAAAGGAAAAAAGGTCAAGAATTTTCACCTGCATTTATGTAAGGCTATTTCTGTGGAGGTCCACAATTAGGTATATGTTAACATCCTACACCTAGTCATTTGAGGAAGTTTTATGAGAGTGAGACCTGATACCATCGGGGTTACTAAGTCTCTCAAGGCTACAGCTTATACAGGTATTTTTTCAACTGAAGTATATATATATATTAATTACTGTCTCGTTGTTCCCTGGGTGACCTTTTAGCCTGCTCCCTCCCTTGCTGACCTCTGGGTTTATTGCAGCTCTATGATAGCCAGGTGACTTAGTATAGGGACCCCCTGGTAAAAGTGTCTAGGAGTACCAGTTACCCTCACATACCTTGTTACTTAGTGTGTATATATACAAACATCTTCACCTTGAAGGTGGAAGACTAGCCTCCAATGTTTCACCTTTTTTGTTATATTGAATTACCCGAGAAATACCAGGTCATTTTATTTTCTTCACTTCTCTGTGTATCACACCGGCCTACAGAGGTATATTCCCACACACGGAACACATTTTTAGAGACTTGATGACAAATGGACCAAAAATGTTGTGTCGGCCAAGTCATCTAGGGCATTTTTATGAATGAGTGAATGGATGTGGTGATCTGTTCCAGTGTGAGCTTGTCATTGTCACAAACTGTCATAATGTGCTGTACACATCCAACTCTGATAGCGTTAATGAGAAAACTAGATACACTCGTATCCACTGTAGCACCCCTATATGGTGAGGGGTCCCGCCAGCCCACCCTGGTGAGAGGTCACGCGAGGGGTCGTGAGGGGTCCCTGGGCCAGACTACCTAACCAGGGGTATAACATTTGTCACTTCAGGCAATACAATGTAACTGCTCTCCCATAACCTCAGCACAATACCAAATAACTGCCCTTACATCCTATGAACTAAGATGACATTTTCCGCCATTGTTTTGTATTGTCAGTCAGAAAATATACTTACCTCTTCATGAGTGTCCTATGTCATCATTGCATGTGTCTGGGTATATACTGTGGGGAGCCCTTCCTGACATTAAACATTGAGGAATATACTATCCCAAGTCGTGTGTACAGATTCCCACCCTTGGTTAAACAATGCACAATATGAGTACTGTATGTGCAATTTACTGCACGTATTGTCTGTCTGATGCCGTGCCTGATAGTGCCTCTCAATATTTGTCTTACCTATATTATTTCAGGAACATACAGATTGTGTTGTGCAAAAAAATAAAATATGTGACTAAAAATAAAACTACTGATACAGACACAGTTTTATGAAAAGCTCACTTCAGATGAATGAGTTTGAAATGGCTTCAGAATGTGACTTTTCATACTGGTAAGAAAGTAGATTGTATTTGATGTCATATGAACTATATGTGTTGTGAAGATGAAAAAGTGCAAAACAAAAAAAACAAAAGCAGCAAGTAATATAACTTAAACAATAAGGCTGTAGATAGTTCCAAAGGTTAGACAGGAACATTACACAGTTTTTCATAGATGTTCATTAAAAAAAATATGGGAGAGAAAATCAGCATGCTAATTTAAGTGCCACATAGTCACAATTGTAAAACAATGCTTCTAGAATAGGAGATAGGTATGATAATATTGTATGATTTTGACCAGAACCCACTGTCTGATCTCTGCCCTAACCTCCCTTGACCAGAACCCACTGTCTGATCTCTGCCCTAACCTCTCTTGACCAGAACCCACTGTCTGATCTCTGCCCTAACCTGTCTTGACCAGAACCCACTGTCTGAACTCTGCCCTAGCCTATCTTGACCAGAACCCTTTGACTTATTTTATCCTGACCAAAGCTCAATTTCTGATTTCTACATTAACCTCTCTTGACCAGAACCTTCAGTGTCTGACCTCTTATCCTCCCCAAATTAGAACCCTAACACTTATCTCTGATTTATCCTCCTTGACCAGTGGTCCTATTAACTATCCTAACTGATATGACAGGCTAGATTTGTGTTGGTATGTTGGTCAACAATTATTGTAAATCACTAGTTGGCATGTTTTCATTTCATACCTAACCTGGTATCCTCATCAGACCCATTAATTGAATGACCATTACCATGGTGACAGACACTGACCAATCACTGTTTTTCTGCTATCTAGGGACCAGCTTGACCCCAGTAACTTTAGACATATAAAACTATAAATAATGAATTGTCTAACTTTTCTCACTTTATAATTATGTTCATTAACATGGTGACTATAACAGGGTTACAGGCAGGTGCTGTCACGTTAGGGATCAAATCTGGCTCCCTAATGAATACCCATGTTGACAACAATAACAGTGTTAGCACTTACAGGCCTGTAGGAGGGGCCAGTGTCAGCCCCTGTAGACCTCTGTGTGACCTTTCCTGCCTCCATGAGTCCAGGGCAAACACAGGGTTAATATGGTCATTATGTAACATGGCCCCAATCACACAAAGCCAGGGTCAGCTTAAAAATAGAAGCAATTTTATTTCAAAAGAACCATTTCCTGAAGTATATCTGTTAAAAAATGGATTTTATAGTAAAAAAAAGTTTCTTGTACATAGATTTCAGAAAATAAAATATGCTGTGACTGTAAGTTGTGGCAGCTTCTTGTGAATTAAGAAATAGGTTGTCATTAAGCTACAGGGAACCCTAAAACCAGACTCAGGACAGTGGTATCAAGTGTCCTAGTAATGGCCAGCCCAACCACAAATTATGTGGTAGTTTTGACTTCTGAAAGTAAACTATTTGACTAGACTAGGGATTAACTGTAAATGTTTACTCATCAAAACGCTATTAGTACAGATACTCATAAACACGTTTGGCAGCCATCAGTTTCTACATTTGTATAAATAATTGAGATATAATTTGTTGTGAATTGTGTGTCCTGCGGGACAGAGAGAAAGGGATGACTGACCACCCTGACAGTGTGTCCAGTCCGGTTTTCTTGGCTCTCTTGTCTTCCCTGTCCTGATATCCTTGTAATAGCTATAGGAACATGTCCATCCAGATCAAGGTGTATTAATGTGGAGAGATGACAAAAAGAATTGGGTGGGTCTGTGAGCTTTTGTGTTTGTTTTTACAAGCATGCCATTTGATGATGGTCCTTGGGACAACGTGTGAACATTGATACATCCTATTGGTGAGATTCCAGGGGGTGATGCAGTGGGAAAGTCAGGCAGAATTGTTCTCAGATAGCTATTTATTGGCCCCTGTTTACATAAGCCACAGTAGAGATGAGTCTGGCTCCCTGTGATTGATCTTACTCTGGAAATAGTCATCATGCAAATTTATCAGAATCTGAAATGAAGTTGGTGGGAAATGTGGTCAGTGATCAGGGTGTCCTGACATTGTGGCCGGAGCCTGTTGACCACATGTTTATCTAGTGTTCGGTGGACACCCCTTTACATGCTGACCGTTAACTATCTTAATTACAGTTGACCTGTGATTCTGGCCATGTCAGGATTTTAGAGAATCTGAAATATCATGTCCATTTAATGACTTTACATCTCCTGGTAAGATAAGAGTCGGACAAGTTCCTCTGGGTTCTTCTCCTTTGGGGACAGGGACGTCCTCTACCATAGCCATCAGATAGCCTAGTACAATCTACCTCTAACCAGACATATTACAAGTGACAGTTGACATTATCATGGAGAAAAAAATCCTATTTGTAATCAAAAAAATAATAATACAAACATCAGATTTGTCTTCCTCCCAAATAAAATTGTTGGTGTTGTAACCATTGAAATAGCAGCTGTTGTTTACTATCAGATATGTTGATATTGAGTTACAGTTGTACAATTATATCTGTTCATCTGTTCTGATGGAATGTATTTGCAATATGTCCTTGTGTAGTGTATTCAACATTTATTGGCAGTGTTGTGTTACTGGGCTGAGTTACTATATAAATTACCTGTATTGTGCTGTATGTAGGGCTTTTTCTTTCTTTGATTTTAATTTGATAAGACATTATACTTGTATTTGTAATGCTGTAAATCGTATCACCTTTCTCATACCGTAATGACTCGGATGTATCTATACCATATGTATTTCTTGGAACTTAATTTTAAAATGGAAATACATACGTCTGTGGGTGTATAGAGAACACGGGAGCATTGATCCACCTTGTGTGAAATAAGCATACAGGTGTAACAACTGGGAATACCAGTCATTATCTACACAGGTGTTTCGTCTGTATTTTGCATCATGCATTGCTTAATGGAGAGAAGAAAAGTGGCTTCAATGTCCTCCATAACAGATCAAGTCTATTTTATATCAGGTCAGCCTGATTAATGTCAAAAGAACTGACCTCAGGTCAGCAAATTAATACGATGAAAACATCTTTCAAGTAAATCAGTAAATGGTCATAGGATGTCATTAAAATGAAGCATGGACACTTGATAGGCAGAGTTAATTCCTCCTTATCAGACCCAAATAATTACTCACTGATTTGGTCAGTCTGGAATGGTCAGGCTTTATCAGCTGGACATGCTTGACCACAAGACATCAGCTTGGCCTGATGTATCTGGAGTGACTGTGTATATGCCCCATTGGTACCACAATCCCCTCAGACTGACCCCCAGAGGGATGACCCTCCATCCCATTAGCTTCACCCCCTCCCTAGGTCTGCCCCATCTCCTCATTAAATGCATCCCTTTTCTAACCCTCTATTAGATTCACTTTCTCCCTTAGCCATGTTGGGCTGTCCAGTGCCCCCTCCCAAGGGGCAGATCAAACTCTTTTGTATTGTGTTAATATCAAATTAGGGCAGTGTGCTTGAGTTTATTAATGCAACAAGTGTGGGTTTGGACAGTGCTCCTGTCCAATTGCTCAATTAAAACATCATAGTTGTCAAAATATCAGCTACAGGTCTGTATCAGATGTCATCAGCTGTGTGCAGGCTAAACCAAGGGCAACATAAGGAATCCTTGTTAAGTGTTTAATGAGTCAATCAAAGGATATTTGTGATGTTAGACTTCTCGAAGTCAAGAATATTTACATCATCATATAAAATTGAAAAATAGCATAAATTGAAAACAATTTCTTGCATGAATTAATAAAATTCAAATTTAACATTTTGGTCAGATAGGATTATTGTTTCAACTTAATCAATGAATAAGGACACAACTATGTAGTAAAAACTGTTTGGAGAAATTGAAATACTTGAAATTCATCAAGTTCAGTTGACTTTATAGAAGCAGGTAAATTTAGGATGTCTTTTTGTTTGTTTCTTTATGACCATATTTTTCAAGATTAAGAAGTAGTTGAAGGCCATTTAATAACCAAAAACCTGTACTATCAGGAAGAGCCTTGACATGTTCCTTTGACGAAATAGCTTATGAAAAACAGAGTGTCGTAGATGTTTGAGTGCAGGACAGGTGTGTCTCTCATGCTGTCCTCCCTGACATTTTACTGCAGTTCTACAACAAAACACAACAAACACCAGCAAGTCAGTGTAATTTTTTACCTGATACTGGCCAGTATGTCAATGACACAGGTGTTGGAAGTTCTGTCAGAAACAGTCCTACCTCATCATCATCATCATCATCATCATCATCATCCTCTCCGAGATTTCTTTAGTTACATGTTGGATATATGCACTACCGCAGCATGATTGCAGGTTTCCCGATGATAATCAAGGTTAAACCAGTACGTATCTCTCATATAGAAATCAACAAACCAAGAGCAGTCACCTACAAATTACCTAAACCTTTGTCTGAAATTGTCTACATGCATGAAGTAAGAANGGGGGGGGCAGATGTAAACTCCTCAAAGAAACAGCTGATTTGGACATCCTTATGACAGCTTTGATTCATATTTTGGAGGATATTTTAACTTAAAATAAATAAATTTGAAAAAGTTTTTATTAAATGCCAAATATTTTAAAAGTAGTTCAAAAGTGAGTGTACTCCTCACAACGCATCATAACATGCAATTGCACTTACTGTAGGTGCATTTACTGTAGGAATTAACTTTTGATTGAACTTGGTTTTAGGAAATGACTGATACAGACGTAGCCTGTTGTCTCATCCTTTAATTGACACATGTCCTTGTATTATCTGTTACATATTAACCTACTGTATAACTAGAGAATGTTTTGAAATTGTAAAGGTACACATCTTCCAAGCATGCCTTATTAATTTCAAAAGAAAGTCTCTTGAATAAAACCTGTAGCTTTTCAATGGGAAGGAGTGGTGTTATCATTAAGGTTCCCATTTATTATAACTTATCTGGAGGCAGATTCTGTAACATGTTGGACATTGGATAAAATAATTGGCTGCAGCTGAGAGCAGTTAAAAATCACTGCTTATTGGTCAAGTGGTCACTCTCTGGTCAATATAGGACAGAACTGCTTCCTTATGTCATCAGAGAAGATAAATTGGAAAGCCATGTCTACCATGATTTGCTATATTAACCTCCTTGCATGGAAAATGTCAATAAAAGTGTTGTGGTGCTGTAGTATTTGATAGGAGTTTTATTTACTGGTGACTTTCCTCTGGTACAGATAAGGCTGGTAGAACCTCCCAGTGTTTGACAGATAAGACTGGCCCCTAACACATCCATATGGTTCACCGTAAAAGGGCTGGACCCCTACATCTGATGGAGTAAGGGGTGTGTGCTCTATACTAGATATGGGAGCAATTAAAGGTCATTAACCTAGGTATCATCAGCATCTCATCATGTGTATTAAACTATATGTTCTCATTTAGCTTGTTTAGGCCCCTCCTTATAGAATTAGTGTTAAGATGTATATGTTTGTTTATATGGGGATACCATGAGTATAAGTCACAGAGATAAGAAGTGTTCAGAATTAGGTTTGATCACCAAAGATACAGTTCATTTCCTGTCTCTGATAAACTTACTTAAATTGTACTTATGTAAGAGCACCTGTTAGAAATTGACTCAGCAACAGGTGCTCTTACTGTCTTAATTAGTGTAGATTGCAATGTCCCAGTAAAAGTTTCGGTGGTTATTGTATATATTTAGTATAAACAAGAAACAGCATTTATTGAATGATTAGTCTTTAGAATCATATTTGTAAACTTCAGTTTTGTTTTAAAAATATATGAATTGGAATGAATAAAAATATATGTAGAATACCGGACGCATGTACTTTTGTCAAATCGTAAAATTTGTCCTGAATCTTTCTTGGCTGTTATTGCGGATAAAGTTTATGCTATCAAATACCTATAAAGATTGAAAGATTAGAGATTGAGAGGTTGAAGAAAGTTAAAAAAAAAAAAAAAGTAGAAATGTTGTGGATGTTTTTGTTGGGAGTAAGTACCATGGTGATTATTTATTTATGGTAGGAGGGGATTAGGAGCCTAATGCCTGGGCCAACAACAGAGGATGTTTGGGTGACATGTTTATGGTGTGGTGTGACAGGGGTTATGGCTAGGGACCTGGACCTCCATTAGTAGAAGGCATTCCAACAGTTGACCGCCCAGGCCAGACAGGGGCCATGTCCATCAAAAGTTTCCTTACCTTATAACACTAGCTCACCAATTATTTCAAAAGTCTATTTTTCTGTTTCCAAAGTCTTCAATAGATATATTTTCTTGGCTTTTATTTTAAATCCATATTTTACTTGCTTTTCTTTTACGTTTATTTATTTATTTGGAGGGGGATGTTTACAAACAGAACATGAACCTGGCTGGATTGCACTAACAAGGCTTGTAACATTGGGCACTGACCTTTGGGCACTCATGTTTACCCTTCATGACTTGACAAAGGATCTGCCGGATCAGAACAGGTTTTGGTGCTCTGGAAATGAGAGAGATTGGCATGGTTGACATCAAAACATAGATTTAAAACAATATAAAATAGACAATTTTTGAAGACAGATTTGTCTAGAAACTCATTTAATATTAAAATGTTTAAAAGGGGTCTTTTCTTTGACAAACTAAATAACATGATTTGGTTGCAGAAGAAATGATAGGTACTTAGGTGTTGTCAGGGAAAGATAACTAAACTAAATAAATGTCTGGGTAAATGTAAGATTTCAATATTGATTTGACCAAAGGTGTTAATCTGTGCCAGTTAGGTCTATAGAACACAAGGATGTGTAACTACCCAAAAACATTCTGTGTCAGTTAGGTCTATAGAACACAAGGATGTGTAACTAGCCAAAAACAATCTGTGTCAGTTAGGTCTATAGAACACAAGGATTTGTAACTACCCAAAAAACAATCTGTGTCAGTTAGGTCTATAGAACACGAGGATTTGCAACTACCCCAAAAACATTCTGTGTCAGTTAGGTCTATAGAACACAAGGATTTGTAACTACCCAAAAACATTCTGTGTCAGTTAGGTCTATTGAACACAAGGATGTGCAACTACCCAAAAACATTCTGTGTCAGTTAGGGCTATAGAACACAAGGATGTGTAACTACCCCAAAACATTCTGTGTCAGTTAGGTCTATAGCACACAAGGATATGTAACTACCCAAAAACAATCTGTGGGAGTTAGGTCTATAGAACACGAGGATTTGCAACTCCCCCAAAAACATTCTGTGTCAGTTAGGTCTATCGAACACAAGGATGTGTAACTACCCAAAACATTCTGTGTCAGTTAGGTCTATAGCACACAAGGATATGTAACTACCCAAAAACAATCTGTGCCAGTTAGGTCTATAGAACACAAGGACGTGTAACTCCCCAAAACAATCTTTGTCAGTTAGGTCTATAGAACACAAGGATGTGTAATATAACTACCCAAAACAATCTGTGTCAGTTAGGTCTATAGAACACAAGGATGTGCAACTACCCAAAACAAAGTCTCATTATCAGTAGGCATGTGCTCAGGGCTCTGGACAATTTGGATGTCAAATGTATCCGTTAAGTGACCACTAACAATGGTCAGTATAGGGGTCAGTTGATATTAAACCCTGATGTCCAGTCTGTTGGGTGGTCTTACATAAGTCCCTAATGTGTTTGACAGAAGTCACTGACCTTCCCTATCCCTGCAGCCTATGTGTTGACATGGGTACACTTGGGTGTGGGTGTCTGTGGGTGTCTGGTTACATCACACTAGGTAATGGTATCTCTGATCTCACTATTGGTTTACCATTGTCAATACTGAGATTTCCACTCTACCTACTCTCAACATCTTGTGATTACTATTGACAATCCTGACATATTGGAGGAGGAGGAGATGTTATTGTATGTACTGTCACAGAGCCACACTCTATACCATATGTCCACATCTATATGTCCACATCCTCATCCAAGCTAATCACCTTTGAAAGTTATACTATTTGAAATAGCCAATTCAGTCATCTGTACTTACAAATTGTCAAATATATTGTTCATTGACCAAGTGCCTGTAACCCTCCTTGAAATTAGAGTTTAAACATCAATTTGTTGTTTCATGGATTAAACACAATTAGACATTGTTTTCTAATGAAATTTAAAGGTTATGCAATATAGGAACAGGGAAACCTTACAACTGTCAAATAGGTCGTTCATTCTAGACATGTTGTAACCCTCCTTCACGCTGGACTGATGACACCATCAGGAAGTTTCCTTTTTGGATTAATAAAATAAGAAGTAATTTTACTGAGTTAAATCTTAAACTTGACTCTGTGGGAGTCTGGTTTGTTATAGTGTCATTTTTTGTACACATCAATATGGTAAAGTTTTCTGTAACTATAAAATAAAATTATCGACATTGACATTATAATATTGATTTAGTCAATCAGGTTTGAAGCATTGGTTAGATGATTTAACTTTCCATACCATAGTATGTCTGAAAGGTCAAGTATTTCAAGTGTACAAACCTTCACATTTGTACAGGGTTGAAACTGTGACCAAATCTGAAAATATCTCAAGTTATTATAATGAACCTTATTTAATAACATAATTATGTAAAAATGTCATAGATTAAGCTGCTCAATCCAATGAATGACTTGAATTTGAGCAAAAAAGGGGCTGTATGTAATTTGATTTTAGAAGATGAAAAATTGGAAGTCTTGAGAATTAGGTAAGCTTTGCCGTATGATCATTGTCCCATTGTGTCATTAAAACTATGAAGGTTGTACAGTTTTGAGAATTGTCATTATTCTCAAATCAGTGTTCCGTACAGAATTGTATCAGGGTTATAAGATTATGAAACAGAAGCCTCATGAAAATATCTAAAGTAATAGGAAATGTGAGAAATTTAACAGAAGCAGGCTTTCCTGTAGCTCAATAAAGGTAGGCAGATGTCGGGCATTAATTCCTATTTTGGTGAGTATTATTGTGGTGTGAGGAATATAGGGTAGAGGTGGACCTGATGTAACAGAAGGCTAGTCCTGTTACAGTAATGGACACACAGCCAGGACTGTTGTGATGATTACTACACAGAAATAACCCATTACATAGACTGTGTGTTGGCACCACTGAGTCAAATCCTCCCAAACTGGACCCTTTATTTCAGAAATGACCATCCTATAGTGGCTGACCACTGGCCATAATGAGTAGCCATATGTCAGCACAAGAGTATTATGTAAATACTGACCACTTTCACTATTCAATTTGGTGCTGTTTGTACAGATCTATATATCTTCTCAAATTATCAACAGATTTGTAATTCAGACTGAATGTAACAAGTTTGGTAATAATGAGAAGTAATGATAAATCAACAGGCTTAGTGAGGACACCTGTGTCTAGTGGAGGTTTGTCCAGGGTGCCTTGGGAACAACAGTCCCTACACTGAATGTAATCTAAACAGGAATTAATACAGGGACAGTTAATGAGGGTAAACATCATAGTGAAATTAATATATTGGAAGTTTATTAGAGTAAACTGTGAGGTGAAATTAATACATTGGAAAGTAATGAGAACCCACATTAAAGTGAGAAGTAGTTATAGGTATATAATGAGCTAGATTTTAGGGAATGTTTACCATACATTTGCTGTAAAACAACAATCTAGAAGAGAACACATGCTGAACTTTGAATTCAGTTATTTACCTATCCTAACCTGTAAGTATGCTATTGACTTTGTGTATAACATGAAACGGTTTTGTTTCCATTCACAAACTACATTTTTATCTTGCGGTAACCATGTTTATTGTTCACAAAACTGTTTTCATTTACCGAATGAAACTACTTGAAGAATGAGAAAACACTCTATAGTGCAGTACAAGCAGTATTCAGAACTGAAACCAAACAGCACATTATCCACTACACCACAAAGTTAATACACGAAAACAAACAAAAATTATCTTGAGGATTCTTGCTTCACTACATAAAGAGTTTGTTATTTTGAACACTTATTATTGGAGGACAATTCTTATTTAAAAATAAATTAATGCTGTATTTCCCAGACAAATATCACAGATAAAGAAGTTGGCCCTAGAAAGGGAAAGATGAAATTATTTTTTGGAAAACAAGGAATTGAAACCCCATTGTTCGCAAAAATATAAGGCATCTGATATCATTAACAATTTATTTATACTTAACATTTGTTTTAAATTAACTTAAATTAACTTAAATACTTCAACTGTCCATTATAGGGAAATACCGAGGTAAAGGTGTTGTATGTTTTTTTTGGTCCATGTCTGTTCCAGGCTGTGGATTGTCTCCCCTTAGATCACTCACCTTTGGCACCACCCACCAAAGGTTGTGGGAGTAAAGCATCCAATTAATAATCGAAGAAATCCATCGTGTAATTTTCTAAATTTATTGCATTGAGTTATGACGCCAATTTGTTTGGAATATCAAAAGGTTCTTCGCTTATGTTAGGGATAAAATCTACCGGCAGACTGACCTTATTCACTGGTAAAGCGTATTTGATTATGGCTTTTGCACTTGCTCAACTGAAAAGTTCAGGAGCAAAGAGAGAATAATGCATGATTAGTTGATGTGAGTGGCCATCATTTTCCAGTGGTTAGAGGCATCACACATTCTCACTTTTGTCACCAGAATTTCTCCTTTTTCTTCTGAAAAATGTTGTGTATCCATTTAAAGTGAGGTTTGAGCTATGTATTAAGGAAAAGTTATGAAGCATGAAAAGAAATCGGCTTATAATAAGTGTTTTCCAAATCTTTTTGACCTTTGGCTGGCTTTACAGTGTGGTCTGAACGGACTTGCTGGACGGGTTTTGTCAGAGGGAGAACAGCAAGATCTAAGGGATCCTATTGTATCCCCTTCCACTACCTACACACTTTTATATAGCAATTGTCTATATAGGACAGGGAAAAAACACATTCATCATCAGAATTTAGATCAAGGTTATATATCCTGTTTTGGTCAGTAAGCAAAAAAGATTCCTTCCCTGTAGGGTGTGTGACATGGGGGGCTTTTTTCACATGGAGCACGAAATAAGCTTTGTCCTTTGTACAGTATAATCACCAGGCTTTAGCTGAAAAATTGTTTGAAAAATCACAAATTACAGTAGATTAGGTATGATGAAAGTGCATTTCCCAGCTTGAGTGTTTGGACATTTCAGAGAATTCTTGTTTTGATTTATTGGTTTAAGAGGGGACAGTGCTGGCCATTGTACACACTGTCCTTGTTGGCTCATTCACCCTGCCCACAGACACTTGTGAATGGAATATTTGTACTGGTTCTCTAGGGGATTCACTCACGCCTTCAAAAATACAGGCCAAATACAGGCCAGACAATATGACAACAAACAAGGTTTTTATTCTGCAGATTGCCTTGTCCCATTTACCTGTCATAGTACAGCCCCCTTTCCTGTTCTGGCCACACCCAGAAAGGTGGAGTTTCATTTTCTCACCCTTTTATACCCCACTTTTCATGGTCACTTACTATTGTATCTGACCCTAGATTTATAAAAAAAAAATGTCCATTCTGCATACGGAAGAAGATAGAGGGAGATAACAACCGAGATAAAAGTGTCTCTTCACCCATGTTTGTCCACCCTCACTGGCCCTTTATGATTGGTTGTTGGCTGCCGGTCATTTCGGACATCCTTTTGTAAAAAGTCTTAACAAAAGTCACACTTGGAATTTTAATTGACTGGTACAGTTAGATGAAACATGTAACAAGAATGGAAAATTCTTGAGGAAAGCCGCAAACTGAAAATTAATTTACTTTGACAGTTGAAGAGAACATGTAAAGAAGAAAGGAACATTTTCTGTGGAATTTTAATTTACTGCGAACTAAGAAAGAAATATGGAAACAAGAATAGAATTTGTTTTCGATTAATTCTAATGTAGCATTTCCTTTTTCTTTGATCAAAGTGAGAAAATAGAGTTCTGTAGTATGGTCACATAGGTATTTTGATTTAACATATTCAAGGGGAGGTAATATATTCAGGTCGGGCTCTTGTGATCTAAATTCATTATGTTAACCATGGGAGGTAATTAATTGTATATTTTGACAAACGGTGTTATGATAATATAAAACACCTTGTGACACTCTTGCACATTCCATTGATAATGTGTATTCACGAAGTTCATCAAATGTAGGCTTGGTTCACCTCGAGAAATCAGATAAACTTATATACACTGAACAGTGTTAGTCGTTCATAAATTGTAAGCTTGGTTCACAGAAATGCATGCAATGCAGTAGACACAAATAAGGAAAGATATTAGCAATATTGATTATTTTTTCTTCATACACATTAACAAATGATCTGGCAAAGACTTTGAATGCATAAAAAAAAAAAAAATCACTTGAATACACACTAGTCAACAAGTCTTGACCTACTGGTGAAATGTTGGATTGTCCTGTTTCTGCTGATTTGCTTCAGTAATGGACAGTTTATGAGGGTGCCTGCTTTGATGACAATTTTAAAAATATTGCTCGATTTATTGTCTTAGAATTTTTTAACTTTTCAACTGTAAATTTTATAATATCAGAAATTCATCTGTTTGGTTTTGCTATTTATTTAGACAACGTTGGCCACCAAACAGCACTGTATATGTCCAACACTGAGTGATGGTACAGTAACAAAGCCAGCGTGATATGTCAGATTCTTTATGACTTGAAGCTGGTTTAGCTAGCTATGATACAATGACCATTTGTAGCAAGCTTGTGTACATCTTTCTACATTGTGATATCAAAAACAATTGCTCCCACTGGGAAAATATGGGGGAGGGACACAGCGTGTATCTATAAATATTTTAATGTCATACTTTGCATCATTTATATGGGTCACATATCTGTTACAGAAAAACTATTGTAAATTTATGGATTGTAAAATAATGTTGTAAATTTTTGACAAGACCCATAGCTGTAAGACTAGATGATCTGTAGTTGGCCATTAGGATTAAGGGGATTGATACAACAGTAGTTGGCCATTAGGATTAAGGGGATTGATACAACAGTAGTTTGCCATTAGGATTAAGGAGATTGATACAACAGTAGTTGGATATTCTATCTTCAGGGGAGTATGAGGCCATGGAAATAGTAAACTGCACTGCAGAGGTCTAATTATGATGATGCTAAATAAATAGAGGTGTTCTCAGTCAATATTCCATATCAGATAGGACATGGTTAAAAAGAAAGGGCTGTTTGTTCTCAGTTTCCACCGCGATAAATTATATATATATTGGAACCTATTTAAAATGTGATAATCTTGACAATCAAGTAGGTTTCATGCAGTTCTGTTTAGATTTTACCTAATTTATCAAAATTCTTGTCTGTTTTTAATTTAGTTTTGCCAGCATTGTTCAGTTTGTGAGTGTGGCAGCATACATGCTATGGTGTGCAAAAGTTGGAAACTGCTGACGATTACTTCGTAATAAAGAATTGTTCTCATTTAAACTCATTTAAATGCATGTAATAATGGAAATACAAAGTTAATACTTCATTTCCATTTTCCTGTTTTAGAATTGGATAATCAAACTGTTTCCCTGACCTTGTCTTCCTTTACTGTGACGACTGGGCCTTGAGGGTGCCAACACCTAGGTAGTGTTGGTGGTGACACCTAGTGGCTATTGTGACTTACCACCTCCCCTCGGCTGGATGACATTTGACTTTTCTAAATAACCTTCCCTTCTGTATATACCCCTTGTAAAACAATTTAGCCACAATCAACCACTCTGATGTACAGGAAATTATCTTATAATTAAAGGATTGAATCATACGTCAATTGTATTTATTTGGGGCTTCAGTAGGAAATAGGCCCAAATTTGTACACATTTGAGGCCTAGAGGTCATATATCGGGCAATGATTGTAAGCTTAGTATGTCAAAAAGGGGAAGTGTTCTATCTGATAATGACCCTATTATGCAAATGGAGGTTGATTCACATTTAATTGTGCCAGTGTATTCTGTTTTATCATTGGAGAGAATTGTCTGGTGCATCCCGCGGATGTCAATAAACATACGTGTTCTACCTTGGCCATCGACCAATGTAACTCTGTACTAAAGGTTGTTCAGCGACAACGTTCCCAGCTTATTGTACTGATATCTCTCGCATCAAATTCAATTTTTACCAGCTTTCATTTTGTGTCATCTCTTTGATTGCCTGTGTAAAATTCAGGCTTAGTCATATTTCCTGCTACTGTTGTCCTGTCACGATGGGAAATTATTAGATTCTAAACGGTGAATTAGTGATTGTGCTAACCTTGTATGAGTAGGGATGTTATGTTTATTGGTTTATATTTTTAAAGCAGTTCAATGATTTCAGCTTTTTAAAACAGAAATAAACATCTGTCACTGCACTGGGAAAGTACAGTTGTTATTGAAGTTTAATAAAGAGCAGAAAACAATGTTGTACATTATTAACAGTTAATAAACAATGAATAGTATGATATAGATTGAAATAATTTTTAGATGAAGACAAAAGAAGTGACATTTTACTGAGATATGTTGAGCCATTAAACTAGATTCCTGCACTGTAACATGTTCTTGTCATTATTCTTACTGCTTCCAACAATGTCTCAATGTTTTTTCCGAGTCGTAAGATTTGTTAAAAGTGTAAAGACATTAAAAGAAAAAGTATACTTTGTGTTGAAAGTTTGTTGGCAAAACAATTTAGCGTTATTAAAAAGAGGTATAAATGCCATATGTCCAATGAACCTTGTGTCCACTTCAGACCTATCTAGTTTCACGAGTGTTTTATGGCCGATTCCTTGTCACCTGATGCTGGGCAGGATTTTACAAACATTCAATTAACCTTGATGTCTATCTGGCCAGGAACTCAGTGACTTTTTAGGCCAATCTTAATTCCAATGGCTTGATGTGTGAAATGAGAATTCCAGAGCCCACATGCTTGCCTGCAGTGATCAAAAGGAGGACCAACAATTTGCCACGCCTGGGGTGAGGTAGAACTAAGGTGATGGTCTCTATCAGATTGTACCCAGTGCTCCAATGCATAGGAAGAAGTGGACTTTTTCTGCACTTGTAGAATAATTAAGTCAGATCCTAGGATCTTATGGTATTTATATAGGCAGAACCTATTTTATGGTAATTCATCAAATCTTGTCGAGCCCAAGGGAACCGTGGTATTACTTTACTTTTGATATAGTGTTCAATGTTTCAAGAGACCATTTGCTGGCAGTGACACAGATAAGCAGCAATTCACAAAAGTATAACAAACATGTTTATCTTTTTCTCCTACATGAAACATGCCTTATTTAGATGTGTAACATTTTCATGCTATATCATTGCTGCAAATTTTTGCCATCAGGCAATAGGCCAGCGCAAAATGCTACAAGATATATTTCTTTGCTGTCCAAAAACCAGTTAATGGCTACAGAGGAACCACAAACGCTACTTAACTGCAACAAAATAGAAACCACAGATATTACCACGCAACAAAATAGAAACCACAGATATTACCACGCAACAAAATAGAAACCACAGATATTACCACGCAACAAAATAGAAACCACAGATATTACCACGCAACAAAATAGAAACCACAGATATTACCACGCAACAAAATAGAAACCACAGATATTACCACGCAACAAAATAGAAACCACAGATATTACCACGCAACAAAATAGAAACCACAGATATTACCACGCAACAAAATAGAAACCACAGATATTACCACGCAACAAAATAGAAACCACAGATATTACCACGCAACAAAATAGAAACCACAGATATTACCACGCAACAAAATAGAAACCACAGATATTACCACGCAACAAAATAGAAACCACAGATATTACCACGCAACAAAATAGAAACCGCATGTACAGATATTATTACACAACACAAAAGGTACAACAAATCTTAATATAAAATGCACTGAAACACAAACGTTACAGTACAGTTTTGTGTTATACTATATAGAACAATGAATTTTATAGAAACTTTGAAAATTATTTGGATCTCTAAATACCTTATATTTTCCTTATTCTCATTGGATGACAGACTACAAAAATGCAAGGATGCATACATTCACAGACACTGATTTAATTTTAGAGTGAATATTGATTTGTTGAACTGTAACATTCAAGCCTTTCATTCCGACTCATTCCTGGAGGCAGGGTTAGGAAACGTGTGATATTTGTTTGTGTGGCCTGATAGTATAGGTGTGATCCGTTGTTAGTAGTGGTGTCACCCCCTCCACACCTGTAATTTAGCCTGCGACAATCCAAGGCAGCGTTCAACTTGTACCAGTAATTACAGATAAAGGCTTAGAATGGCCTGTCTTTGTGAACAGGCTCCGAAGGGCTAACCCGTGCAGAGCAAACTGCATAACTATTGCAGGAATTCCAAGGGTTTATTCCGGTGATACGGGATTTAGCTGACTAGACATGCTGCCCCACATTGATATAATCCCGTTATTTTAACATTCTTGTATCATTTTCCAATCAGATTCTGTAATGTCTGACTTAAGGAATGTTTATTTTAGTCAAGTTATTGCAAAAAACAAATCTTGTTTATTCACACCCAATGACATGCTTAAAATGTGACTAATTTGTTCATGTGTTTTTGCAAAACCGTCAATATGATTGTCTTTTTTATTTCTAGTCAGTACTATCTGGTATGCATGCTTGCACCTCCTAATCAACAAATCTCGTTTGTGGGGGGAGGTACAGAAAATGCAGGAAATGATTGGCTTTGTTTCTCAGAGAGGGATTTGGCTTTGTTTCTCAGAGAGGGATCATGTCCCCTAAATTGCTTTGGGGTGTTATTAGGGCGATAGGTGTCAGTATTGTGCAGGTGCATATCAAGCGTGCAGCCCTGATGGGTACACTTTAGGGGCCACACAAGGGTGAGTGTACATACAAAGGGTGAGAGAACAATACATACTAACATTTCTACTGTTATGGGACTAGTTGTCTCCCTTTTTTACTGCTTTGTTGGATCCCCAGATTTCTCAAACAAAACAATCATATTTTATTTTTTTACACACTGTTTATTTAAGTAAAAATAAAAAACAAAAAATTAGTATGGACAGGTATATTGCAGTATTGTTTCAGTATGGACAGGTATATTGCAGTATTGTTTCAGTATGAACAGGTATATTGCAGTATTGTTTCAGTGTGAATGTTTTTGAGTTATATTTCAGTATGAACAGCTGTACTAGGATATTGTTTCAGTGAGAAAATGTTTTNAGCATGTGTACTGGAGTATTGTTTCAGCATGTGTACTGGAGTATTGTTTGAGCATGTGTACTGGAGTATTGTTTGAGCATGTGTACTGGAGTATTGTTTTAGCATGTGTACTGGAGTATTGTTTGAGCATGTGTACTGGAGTATTGTTTGAGCATGTGTACTGGAGTATTGTTTGAGCATGTGTATTGGAGTATTTTTCCAAACCCAATTTCAATTTGTGATTTGATCAGTTCCTATAGTTGTATTGAATGTCAGGGAAGGTGTGATAGGTTGAACTTGAAATGTATATTACTTTGTAACATTCATGGTGAATAGAAATGGAGTCGTTCCGGTCTCAAGTGGTATGTGACTTATTTATAAAATTGTCTTTGACATTTATCCCTATATTGCACTAACATTTTCCAAAGTTTGCCTGACTCAGTAATCATTATACCTCTGTAAAGGTTCTGTACAGTGAAATCTTCTATTCACTGTAATTTGTCTTTTTAGTGCTGATTCATTAGAATGGTGTTATGGAGTTATTTCAGTAGAAGTTGACTCCTGCAGTGATGTATGGCATTAAGCTGTGATTTATACTGCAAGGTGTTTATTGGACCAACCTGCTGTGCACACAATTGTGTTTTATTCTGTCTGCTGTGGATAAGAATGTGACCAACTATTTTTGCATAGGAGAAATAATTTTGTTCACGAGATAAGTCATCAAAAAAATAGAGTACCGTAAATGTTCATCATTTTTTGTGTCGCCTACGACGGATGTCGGAAAGACACATAGGCGCTGCTTTTCCGACGGCGGCGTCAACAATGTTAAGGTTTTGCGTTTAGCTCTGTTTCTGACAAAGCTACACCAACAAAACCTCGATCATAAATGTAGCTCGGGTAGTGGAGCCTACTGTACTAAAACCATTTCATTGATTTCTGCATTATTTTGGTAAAAAACTTAAATTTCTGGACTTAAAAAAAATCAATGTTATGATTTTGCGTTTAGGTTTGTTTCCTTATGTATTATGTCAAATGCTTATTATATTGACAAAGCGGGACAGACGACACATATAATTACGCGTAATTCTTTTCATGACACTTCACAAATAATCTGTTTTATGGAACCTTGTACATGTGATCAGGGTCTTTTTCCAGGTAGTTTTAGCAGAGTTGTTGCCCTTCTTGCACTTTTCGATTTGTCTGGATAACTCCTCAGCTAATGGACTGTCATTATATCAATGGAATCGATAATTCAACATTAATTCAATAAAATTTCCCAGATGCAATACAATGAATAAGATAAGCATTGAATGTCTTAAAAGCCTTTTGCATCATCATTTTATTGAAAATGCAACCATTTTTTAAGATTTACATATGCGTTTTGTCAAAATAATACTTATAACATCATTGATAGACTTTTATAATATTGTATGTTGCCATTGCCTCTCTTTCAACCATTTTACAGAGAAGAAGGGATATAAGCCTGTAGCTAATAGTTCTAGCTCATTCTAGTTCTTATTAATTCAATGATGCGATTGATGATATCAGACTAATAGAGACAAGGGTGATAGTTCATCTCACAAAGATAATTCTGTAGTTCCTATCATAAAATGAGGAGTAGTCAAAGACGGCCACTGGTACCATGTCCTTCGTCACAGTGATAGGTAATGTTTGAGTGGTACAAGATATTGTGTTGGCACTTGTTTGTAGGTGTGTGTATAATATAATGACACAAGTATTCTGCATACAGCATAACAGGACCCTAACCTAATGTCAATGTCCTAATTAGAATAACTGTTTTTGACGTTTTAATTAATTCATGCATATATTTAGCACTTAGCTTTAGCATGCATTCATTACCTTATCATCTCACTTAGCACAATGCCTCTGTGTCCTTATGGTATGGTGTACCATTTGGTCGTGTCCACTTGTATTTTGAACACCGTCCACAGAACTGCATTGTTAACTAAGAGGACCTAGGATTATGATATTTGGCCAGTAGCTATCTGGGATGGAGTGCTACAATGGTTTATATATATAAATGAACTTGACCTATTTTCAAGTTTAACAGGGTCAAATATGTAAGAAACTTTGAACAACATTATCAAAGAAATCATAAGGTCTAGAGTCATGACACTTTGGTGTGTTATGTAGACTAACAGTATGATAAGCAGTTCTGAAAGAAATGAGAGTGAAGGGATGGATACCCTTTGCCCTAACTCACTCTGCCCTAGCTCACTCTGTTTTCATTAATGAGAGTAAATGGATGGATACCCGGCCCTAGCTCACTCTGTTTTCATTTCATTAAGAACTGGGTGTTCCTCTGGTTTCCTTCATTACTGATGTGGGATGGAGGGAGGGGGCTGACTCACAGCGTATTTGTCCCTGTGTATGGCCAGTTCTGGACATGTTCTTATTGCTATAGTGGGAGTTTACATACTTATCAACTAGTTTACTATAATGTTTACGACATGTAGGTTGGAATCTTTTGCCACTTGTAAATAATAAAACTTGTTTCTTGCACATAAATCCCTAGATTACAGGTGAGTGTCCCGATTCTGGCACCACCTTTCTGTGTCTCCGAGAAAAACAGGATCATTTGTGGTCTGAAGAAGTCTCCCGGTATTTCCTGGTGACCACAAGCATCCAGAAGGAATGCTGGGTTGCCATCAGAGATGGAGGAATGATGTATTTCCATTAGTGTATTAGTTGTCCAAGTGACAAATTCCAAACTCCCGGTGTCACTAGGTTTATGTCCAATCCAATGTTGATGGTCATTTTATGTCCGCTACATAGTTAGGCGCAACACACAAGATGGAAATTTGCACTGCTGACCAAGCAATACAAGATCACTTGGAAAGAATTTGTTTATCATATACTTCTTCTTTTGTCTGGTATATTATATTCACATACCTTTGTCATAGCTTCCAAGTTTTAGCGAGAAACGATGGTAGGTGTCTTTGCTTTTCCCATGAACTCTACTGCCAATGTGTGGTGGCCTATTTATATTGTCATCAGTGATAGATTTTATTCAGTGGTTGTAAAATCAGCCAGTTGCTGCTGAATGACTAAGAAGAAATATTGACCTGCTATGATTTAGATTATTCCAATAGAATATGATGAGAAGTAGGGATAATTTTGTCTGGTGTATCTGTGCACCACATGTAGTATTGTCTACTGAAAGTGTGCAGTACACTGTGAATAGGTCACCGACCTTCAATTTTAGATCATGGGTCAAAAAATGTAGAATTTTCAGTGAAAACATTGATGATTTCAAGAATGAGAGTTGGACCACATGTACCAGTAGTGTAAACTTCGATACTTTCTCTTCAACTGACTTTCTCTTACACTAGAATTTCAACAGTCAATCACTAACTCCATATATAGAATCGTTCTAAGCACTATACCAATTGACCAAATGTGGGTTATTGAGACCTATATTTATTTCACTCCTTGGGTTAGGCTTTAAATTCAGCTGCATTTCCTAAAGCATTGGAGCATACACAGGTCATACACACATTTTCTGGTTTAATAATAATTGATGAATTAAGGTATGGTATAAATGTGATAGTTTGTTGTATTTAGTTGTTGTAGATGATTGCATGGATAATTGTGATAAATTGTTTTGATAATAAGTTTACAGTAAGAATTAGTTATGGCTTTCTTTTGGTAAACACCGTGTGGAGCCTGGGAAGACTGTAATCCTGTTGATATACCAGACCTAAGAGTAGGCAGGGAGGTCTATGTTGAAAGAGTTGATTAGAGAGGGTTGTGTTACCAATAGGAAAAGGTGAGCCGGTCACAATGAGCTGGTGATGACGGCCCGCATTCCTCGGCCCCTGGGCTTCTACCCCCCTACATAGGTAATAATATGTAGGTAAATGTACAACCTTATCTCATTATCTTACACTTTGTGATGCAGAAGTACTTGGTGCATTGCCCTTAAGAACAGTTTTTAAAAGATTTAACACAAATAAACAAAATCACATATTGGCATGTAAAGTTAATGTTAGAACTGTTATGTTTGTGTAATTGAATACTGTTCATTGTGTCTGACTGGTACAATGGGTGTGGAATGTGTGCTTGTTCAGTGAGATTACAAGTGTCTTTCATTCTTCTTGTCTCTACCACTCAATTTTTCGCTCAAAAAATGTATTGAATCATTTGTGTCGTTTGACTAGCAGTAGTGGGCAGAAGGTTGGCCATCACCCGGTGTTACAGGGATGAAATGGTCGTAACTGGGTCTGGAATTTTAATGCATTAGATTCTGAAAGAACAGGAAGTATTATTGTTGCAATTTGTCCAGGGATCAGATGTTGGCTGAATCAATCAAATCACAGTCCCCCTCTGCCCAAGGAGGGCTGGCTAGCTGCTGCAAGTTCTCTTGCCCCCAGATAAACGGCCACAGTGACAGAATCATTGGGAAGGGGGATATTTTAGGGGTTTCTTTTGTGCTTTCAGCATTCACTGTGTGGTCAAGAGCAGACAAGGTTTGCAGGTCAAACGCCCCAACGTCAGGGGTCAACTGTTGTTACTGCCCACTGGCCAAGATGAATCTGTAAATCATCCAGTAAAAAGTGTATTGTCTGTCAGTTGTGTATTCTTGGCTGCATATTTGGAAGGATTTAACCGACAAAGGAACATGGAAGATAAAATATCAATGAAACACAGACCTGTAATTCTTAGTCAGATAAATGCATTTTTAAGTTGAATTGTGATATTTGAGAAGTAACCTGTTTTAGAAAGTCTACATTCCAATAAGTATTAATGTTACATGGGGGCCTATGCCTTCAAGCAGTTTTCATACAAAGATCATGTAGTTGGTGCAGTCCTGGGTAATTGATATTGTACAAGTCAATAAATAAACAAACAATTTGTATCACCTTGATACTTACATAGCATGCACATTTAGAAAGCGGAAGTTATTTTCCATGCACATTTTCTTTTCTTTTTTCTGTAGTGTAGTCGTGTTTTATGATAATGGAAAGAATGTGGCAATAAAGGGTATTGAAGCAAGGATCTGAGAAAATAGTCGAATGGACATGCACATCATCTCAAGTGTACATGGATTTAGATTCCTTGCCTGTATAACTGTACACGATGCCCTTAATCTCCACTTGACATTGAGTAGGTAGGAGCAGACTGGTACTAATCAAAGGTAATCACTCTCCCACAGTCTCACAGGCTAACCGTAAAACAAAGCAATCGTCAAATATTTTATATAGATTTTCTGGAAAAAATTTAGAATAAACCATGTTCGGATTCAAAAATGTTAATCCAGAAGATGTCAAATTTTCCTGTGATTTGTAGATAAAATACTCAAACTTGAAGTTAAGGTTATCATTCGTAAGACTGGTAGGCCAGTTATCTGGGTTATCTATTAGTATTGATAGTCGGGGTTGAGGGCTAGTGTTACTGCGTGCACCACAATACCTAGATCATACCGAAGTAAGGACCCTGTCCATTCATCACTGCTTATAACCCTTTAACAAATATGCGTAATTCGTCACGTTATCCGATGTCATAGGTCACCAGGCCTTTTCAGTCCCAGTTAAAGGTTTTATCAGGCACCGTCATTCAACCCACATCCAGTATGTTGACATAAGCTATAAGGTGGTTTGAGGTATTCCTTCTTACAAACTCCCTAGTCACTTTATCTACTCCTTGTTTCCTATTGCACACACAAATTCTTTAACAGGAATTACATATACTTGATGTCATTTTTCTGCCTTGCTCATTTAGGTCTTTGAAAGAAGGGGATGCATGCTCATTGGCTGATCTATTGTGATCTTGATGGTTCTCCGTTTCAGATTGATTGCTCCGACCTATTGTCGGAACACAGACCCTCAATACTGGGGCTATAACAGGTTGGGAACACTTTGATGATCCCCTATCAGGTATCCACCTGGGTGGGGACTTTCTGAGCTGGAAAAGCTTAATCGGGCAACTCCATGTCAATGGTAAAAATTGAAATAAACTACCGTGAATAATATTGCAAGTTTCAGTTTTTGAATTTGAAAGAATTCTTTGAAATTGGAAAGTGTACAGATTTTTTGTGGAGATTTGAACTTGTAAAATTCTTGCCAGTGAAGAATTCCTTTTTCTTTCTGTTAAGCTTACCAATGCTTCCAAGGTCATCCCACATATACCGTTATAGCCTTCAAGTGTTTGCCAATGGAACCATCATCCTCTGATTGGAGATCATTGCATCGAACATTAAAGTTAATCAGGCCATGAAACACACCAAGTCTTCCCATGATCTGCTGAGATAATCTCAAACGGGCCTCCCTATGTACAAAGTACATATCTCAATTTCTGGTGTTATTAGGGGATAGTTATAGTGACTGTGGGAAAAACTGGTTCATCAGGTGTGGTTATAGGGCTTATAAACATCTCGGAGTGACTCTACCTGTGTTCTTATAACAGCATTGTCAGCATTCTCAATGAGACAACTACTTAAAATGATTTTTGATTTATGCATTTCTACAATATGAATTTTTGTTTTGACATTTGTGAATAGGTGAATAATAATAAAAATGGAAAAAATACTTATCTTTTGAATATTTATAAAAAAAATATACTCAAGAAAATATATCTCATAGGATAATTATATAACCTTCACATTTTTTATTTTTTATTTTGTTAGAAACAATACCATAGAATGTTACCTTGTACAAGGTGCCATACCATAGACTAGATGTGTACAAGAAACAAATATTACCGTAGAATAAAACATTCTGACTTGTTTGTAAGAATTTAGTATTGGAAAAATATGACTTAATATTTGAGATGTTGCAAATGACTTGAATTACAAGCAAACATTTAGAGTTTTAAAAATCATACAGCTGTGATTTGAAGTTTTAAAAGATGAAGTACGCTTTTAATATTTTCTGTCAACATGCATACAATTTTTATAAATTTTCCCATAGATTTTTTCCTCCAAAACATTAATTTCTAGATTATATATTCAAAGATTGTATAAGTTTTACCTGATGTATGCGGCTGTGGTATTTGTTGTGACTGGTATATTGTACATAGGTACACCAGGGCCATGGGAAAGGTGCTCACACTTACTGTTCACACAGACTATGCTTCACACTTCAGATGCTGGAGAAACGCCAAATTTTATAAATCACAGCTCAAATTTAACTTAGGGACCCATTTACATGTTATGGTTATTCCAATATTACTAGATAAATGTATAAATTGTATAAATGATCTGTGTTAATATGTACAACTGTGTGTGTGATCCTGAAGTAATACCCACAAAACATAATTCCCATCAGACGTGGATATCCCCGTAGGTCTATACAAGGTGCCCCATTACCAGCTGGATTAATCATATGATGAGGAGATGTCGGGGAATGTTTCTATATATACCGGCGATATTCTCAATTTTCTTTTTCAATAAATAATTTTCAAGGATAATAGGTAATGGATGTGTGGGACATGGTCTGTACCGTAATCAACCTTGTGTTGGCGTAACAAACATTCGACCAGTGCAACGGCAACTTTATGAATGTGCTTGTAAATAGCAAGAAGTGACATTTTTCAGAGAATTTTCGTTATTATATGTTGAGTTGTCTTCTGTTTATAAAAAGGACAACAATGGCATTATCTTTAAGAAATTGTGTTTACCTTGGTGGATTAGTTCCTGTAGGAGGTATTACAAGAACATGTTAGCAGAGATCAGGAAGATCAGGGATTTAAGTTGTGACTAAGAGCATATGTATGCTAGGCCTAAGGTTTAACTGCCAACCTTCACCCTGTCACTTCATTAATACCTGCCACAGACGAAACATAATGAAGTATTTTGATCATTCAGATTAGTTGAAAGTAATAAGCCATTTTAATGTTCATGGATCTTTTTTTTTTCTTTCTTCATTAACTCATTCACCCCTGAAATTTCGTAATGAACTATTCCAACCTTTGAATTGACAGAGTCCTTATGTGTCTTGAGGGGTGAATGAGTTAAAGGAGCCCCTTTGTTTTATCTTTCCCATCCAGAAATGTTAATTTAGAAAGTAATCGTCATCTTATGAATTTTTTAGGGGATATTGACACTTGTTAGTCTAATGTCTATGTGACTAAGCCTGAATTATGTGGCTAATGTAAATGCATTTTTTTTTGGGGGGGGGGGGTCACATCAATTTATTGAACAGTGAATCAGAGTGACTGNATATTCAGGTGAGCGATACAGGCCCTCTTGGGCCTCTTGTATTTTCAGCATGTTCTTGCAATAGTTTGTTGTACCTGTAGCTCACTTATATTTCCTACTCATTTTTACATTCTTATAAGTGAGGATTTTAAGTTGTGTTGCACTAGGAATGTATGTCTTGTGTGTTGTAATAATCATAACTGTTTCCATGATACTTATAATCTAGGCTGAATTTGAAGGTTCGCAAAAATATTGATCACAAGCAATACACGTAATTGGCAGTGCTAATTTAGGTCCCATCTTTATAGAGCAGTTTGTGACCAATGCTGAAGTCAGCCGTTGACTTGGTATAAGCTGTCCCATTAGGTCATAATGACTGCAGTTCATATACTGCTGTCAAATTTTATTTTATTTTGCTACATTGTTATTTGACATACTATTTAGGGCACCTGCTCTAATGCTTACAGGGATTTTAATAGTATATCACAAAAATCCTATTACTTTTGTTCTGGATTTTATAATTTCCAGAAGTTGTACAGTTGGTTTTGTCAGTGAGACAACTTCCGCCACCAGAGTGGTGCGGTAAAAAGAATATTCAACAAAAGCTAAGCTTCCAATTACCATTATCACCTGGTACAGTGACCAATGTAATCCCAGAGAATGATATACTGCTTAATTGATAGTGATTTTAATTTGGGGGTGGGATGCATAGACCATCATGTCTTCTATGGACTGGTGCAAAATAGTCACAGTACCTGCAGGTATATTGTTAGAGGAAAATAGGATTCATCCAATAATGGTACATGTACTGTTGATTGTATTTGTATTGCAGTTCATACTATATGGCATCAGTTTGTATTTCTTTGGTTATACTGGTGTCAAGTAATTAGCTCACGACATTGGCAATTTGTGTATTTGGTTTGTGGTGACATCATTTCATTAATTTAGGTCACAATGGTCCAGTTATTTTGGTCACCATGGTAATGATTGATTAATTAATAGTTTTCATATACTGGAAACAATGTTGGATGGAAGCATGCATTCAATCTAATATCTGTGCAATTTCAACAAATTGTATTATGGGTAATAATAATAAACCATCCGAAGAATTTAACCCAAAATGTCAAAATAATGAAAATGCATATTTTATAAGAAAAAATGTGTAGACAACTAAATCTGTTTGTGGCCAAGGTGACATTGTTAAGAGGGTGAAGACCTGGAATGTTGCCACATTGTAAATCAGGTGACTAGTGTACTATATCCTTTATATAGGTAGTGACAGATACTGGGGACTTTACTGCTACTGCTGGTAGTATTTAACTTTATTGATTGATCTGAAGATTGTGAGTGGTTTCTTCAAATAGAAAATCCCTCTACAGCTGTCTACATTACCCTCCCATAGAAAATCACTACAACTGTCTACATTACCCTCCCATAGAAAATCACTCTACAACTATTTACATACCCCTAGAAAATCAGTCTGCAACTGACTACTCAATCTACCCATAGAAAATCACTTTACAGCTATCGACTAACCTATCCATAGAAAGTTGCTATACAGCGATCTACTTTACCTTCCCATAGAAAATCACTCTATAGCTATCTACTTCCTAAATGTCCTTATGGAAATGTCACATGATTCTAGAGTCTGGACAGTGCTCATGTCTATGGTGTAGTATGTGTATTGGTACTCGGTCAAGTGTAAAGGTCAAGCTTCCATTCTGGCCAAACTGATCAAAGACTTTGGTCACAGAAAGTAAAGAGGTATGAAGGCTTTGTTAGATACTTAGTGAACATATAGTAAGTGCATGTTTACTGAAAACACTGATCAAATTTCCAGGAAAGCAAATCCAGTATGATGAAATATGCAATAAATTGTCAGCACAGTAGACTTGTAATTTAAAAACCAAAATAAAGGTGACATTAAAAAATTCAGTATGAATTTAACAAAACATACCAAGGCTGCATGTCTGTCATGTGAGATGGCCAGAGCACGTAGGAATTAATTAAATATTCATTAGATGGACAGGTGAGAATGCCTGGCTGGCGACAGGTAAATTGTTGCACTCCGGGGTCCCCAGTGTTACAGAAACTGAGCATGAAACATGAAGATGTACTTTTGCAGTTAATACAGTTATACTAAAAAAAGGATAGGTACCCAATTTATGCTTCAGGCCATAATAATTCAGATTGTGTCGTTTTTTGCAGAAATAAAATAAAGGACTAGATTATGAAGAAATGAGGTTTCATTTCCGTTTTGGATAAATCAGTTCCTGCACAGGAAAATGAGAATGTAAAGTTTTATTAGGTCAAATATCACAATCATAGAAAAATTGGAGCTATGATTTTCAAATAAATCCTCAAAGAGTTGAATCATGTTTATCATTTATCATGTTTATCCAGCCAGCAACATTTAATTTGACTGTCTGACTCTCCAGGAAACATGGTGGCTGGATTATTTTCTGAAAACTCAAGTTGACTGGATTATTTACTGGGTGACAAGGTAGCTGGATTATAAGAGCTCTGCTTTATCAACTCTGAGGATTTTAGACCTTTAAAAGCGACCCTTTTGTTGCCTTTTAAATAAATATTTACCAACCATGTATTTGTTTACACATATATATACACAGCCGAAGAAGTAATACTCGTAGATTCTTGATTTTTAAAACAAAATATCATATTATGAACTACGTTTTGATCAACTCTACCTAATAGGTATGGTACCAAGTCTGCCACCATTACACCCACCTGACCTTCTGATCCAAAACAGGCTGCCCTAGTGCTGGAGATGACATCATTTTATGTGACAATGGGATGGCAGGCAGCCAATAATGGAGTGGTTTATAGACCAGTAATGACTGTGCTACAAATTCATCTCTCCTCTGTACATTTCATTAGACCTGATGCACCTATGCTGCTACAATAGGGAGAATACTCTACCAACAGGTTCAACTTCTGCTGGCCTCTGCTATACTCTCGGACATAGTAAACAGTATGCTAAGGTGGAATGACCAGATATGCAAAGTTTCTTATCCTAACTGCTGACCACATGTCCATCATCAGAAGGACAGGACAAAGCATTTTATGCTAATTACAGAATTTATATGGTCATCTGTCAGAGTTTAAAAACGCTATGTGTTTTATCGTAAACAAACTGATAAAACAACCATTATTTACCGGATTTGAGATGTCCCTACTGTCATATGTGGCTGTGTATTACACAGTTGACTTTTATGTTTTGTTTGTTTTCTTCTTTGGTATGTTGTTCACAACTGTTTATACTATACATTAGCTGTTTGTGAAAGGTTTTGGCTCCCTGCATACCATGTCATCTCATAATTCATTGTCTTATTTAATACCTTACTAAAGGGCACACTATATATATATATAAACTTTATTTTACAACAATTATGAAACACGTTATTTTAACTTATATTAATCACTCTTGTTGGCTCGTGATGTTAGCACACAGGGTACCTTTGTGTGAGAGGAAACCAGAGTACCCGGAGAAAAACCATGCGACCCCTTACCTTTTCATGACCGATCAGGGAATCGAACCCTGACCGCCTTGGTGAAAGGCAAGTGCACTATCCACTGCACCACTCCACCACCCTATTATGCTCATCTACTATATCTGATTTCATAATTCATAACTTTGTATGATATGATGTTACCTGATGTCATAGTCCTGGATTAGCAAGAGAATTAGCAAGAGTACTAATCTGCTGGGTTGGCAAGGGTACTAATCTGCTGGGTTGGCAAGGGTACTAATCTGCTGGGTTGGCAAGAGAATTAGCAAGGGTACTAATCTGCTGGGTTGGCAAGAAAATTAGCAAGGGGACTAATCTGCTGGGTTGGCAAGGGTAGTAATCTGCTGGGTTGGCAAGAGAATTAGCAAGGGTACTAATCTGCAGGGTTGGCAAGAAAATTAGCAAGGGTACTAATCTGCTGGGTTGGCAAAAGTACCAATATTGAGTTGACAAGAGTAATAATCTGTTGATTTTCCAAAATACTAGTTTGCTGACTTGAGAAATAAATCTGATTTTAATTTCTGATACTATGTACCTCCGTTTTATGTGTTGGATTTTTATTTAATTTTGTGAACTTTTCGAAAAACTTATTTCATCATACAGCAGCCTGGCCAAAAAACTCCCTGTCATCAGAGAGTTGTAACATCCTGAACGCCATTGGCTAGTCACATTCCCACACATGAAAACCTTTCTGGGTAGTGTTGCCAGGCAGATGTGTGTATAAAGCATATTTGCAAACAAATAGGTATGCAGCAAGCTGGCAATTCAGAGATATCATATTGACAAGCGGTAGGGGTCACAGCCATTCAATTGCATTTTTCATTATCAAGTTATGTGGCTTTCTTTATGAGAGGGGTATTGGTTCACCTCAATTGAAGTATCATTTATCCTATATATAGATATGAAATTTCTCTTGGTCTTGTCTTGGTTTGTTTAGTATAATTCCATTTCATTTCTGAAACAAGTGACGGATACTCGGCAAGTTTTCCTCAGGTTCATTGATTTAAAATAAAAATAAAGTGATGTAATTGTTGTGAGATTATATATTAGCCCGCCTACACCCTTTAGCTTGGACAGACAGTGGTAAACAGGATGTGGTCTGCCACAATCAGTATTCTAAGAACACTTCTCACTAATATCAGTTTCTTTTTCATATTCAAGTATTTGACTGACTTACTATTGAAGTAGAAAGCACGCAACCTGAAACCAGATAGAAGTATTTTCATTGCCTTTCATTTCATAAAACATGCAACATACTTATGTTATTTTTTATCACTGATATAAGTCTTGAATTTTATCCCTATATACATAAATCTTTCTAACTTTAGAAACTCCTTTATTTAGCATATGAAACAAGACCTGCACAACTCTTCAATATTGACTTATAAAAGTGTGGAATCCTGGCCTTATTGTGAAAATACAGCCCATTCATTACTTTTTCTCTGACTAATACCATAGGTATATCTGAATTTATATAGAAGCTGGTTTTCCCAGGTCAACATTGGACGTGGAATCTGCTGATATAAGACATAACTAAGTAAGGATGGGTCTCTGGTATGGGCTGGTCTCACCACTAATGTAATTAATTCAATTCTGATGTAGTGGTTATTTATGTGTACAGGGAATTAAAATAAAGTAATCAAGATCAAGAATAAGTACAGGTGCTTGTCGAACAGATTTTTAGCTCACCTGTTAGAAGGGCAAGTGAGCTTATGCCATGGTGCGGCGTCCGTCTGTGTCCGTCTGTCTGTCCGGCATCATGTTTTTACTTTCAACAACTTCTTCTCAGTAACCAAAAGGCATAGGATGATGATATTTGACAAGTAGCATGCTGGGATGAAAGGCTACCAAGTTTGTTCAAATGAATGACCTTTATCTATTTTCAAGGTCACAGGGGTCAAATATGTTTAAATCTTTTAATGACTGCTTCTGAATAACCAAGAGGCCTATGGTGATGATATTTGGCCAGTAACATGCTGGTATAAAGGGATACCAAGTTTGTTCAAATGAATGACCTTGGCTTATATTCAAGGTCACAGGGGTCAAATATGTTTCAAACCTTTAAACAACTTCTTCAGGCCTAGGGTGACGATATCTGGCCAGTTACATGCTGTGATGAAGGGCCGCAGAGTTTGTTCAAATGAATGGCCTTGACTTATATTCAAGGTCACAGGAGTCAAAATATGTTGAAAACCTTTAAACAAGTTCTTCAGGCCTAGGGTGACGATATCTGGCCAGTTACATGCTGCGATGAAGGGCTACAAAGTTTGTTCAAATGAATGACCTTGACTTATATTCAAGATCACAGGGTCAAATATGTTTAAAATCTTTTAGCAACTTCTTCTAAATAACTAAGAAGCTGGGGTGTTTATATTTGGCCAGCAACATGCTGGGAGAAATTGGTACAAAGTTTGTTCAAATGAATGACCTTGAATTATATTCAAGGTCACAGGGGTCAAATATGTTGAAAACTGTAAACAACTTCTTCTATATAACCAAAAGGACCAGGGTAATGATATTTGGCCAGTAACATGCTGGGATGAAGGGTTACAAAGTTTGTTCAACTTAATGTCCTTGTTTGACTTTCAAGAACACATGTGTCACATGTTCAAATATTTTAATAGATTCTGTTGAATCAAATACTGGTATTTTGCCTGTAGCTGTATTTAAGGGCACTTTTAAGATTAAAAGTATAAGATTAATACCTGGTGAGCGATTCAGTTACACTCTTGTTACACTATAATAACATAACATACAGGTACTTGTCGAACAGATTTTTACACTATAACTTATAGAATAAGATACAGGTGCTTGTTTGTTTATATTTTAGGGTTTTCATGCTTTGCACTAAATTATAGTTCTCTATTGCATATTATGTGGGTGCGCCAATTCATCAATGCACTAAAATTAAAATGAACTAAGAATTTTAGTATGTTTATAGTAAATCATAACTTACTGATACATTAGCTACATTCTCTTGATCACAAATATGAAGAAAAAAAATTATTTATCAGTGAAAGTGAACTTGCAGACGTGACCTCATTAGACTTTGGCTCTGTTATCTCAGTAAGACGTGGGAGGCATGATGAAACCCTCCCATGGGAGGAGGCTCACTCATAACACTTCTGTTTCTGCTAAAAATAGATTGACATATTTATTACTGTCAGTCTAATGAAGAATTTCATTCAAAAGACCAATGTTAAGATATTTCTAATGATTTGGCTCATGAGTGTTAGAAAGATCAAGAGTTCATCTAAAATTATTTGAGAACAAATTTATTGTATTTGGAAAATAACAATATTAACCAGAGAGTAAAAAGGCATTTGATGGGACGGATGTTTTAATTATTTAGTGTCACTATTGTTGAGTCATAACTGCTGTAATTTTATCAGTTTGTTTTAATTATGAATGGATTTTGATTTAATTTTGTCAGGAAATGGGAACCATTCTAGTTTGACATCTTTGCAGCAACTAGGTTATGGTCGGAGGATTATTGATCATGGGCCCTTTTAAAGTGTCATCTCACCAAAATGTCACACATACAAGCATGATGCTGCCCCCAGTGCCGTTATATTCTGACAACAGGTTGATAGAGGTACCACCAAAGCAAGCAGTCTTAGGTGTCCCACTGGGAGTAACAGAACACTTAAGGTCTCCCTAGTATGAAAGAAGAAAATCTTGAGTTTGATTTAATAACATTTTGATGCTATTTAATGATTATATAGCTCAAGATAAAAGAAATAGATTGTCAAGTTTTAGTAATCAATTTATCTGCTTGATATTCATGGTTAATATATTTGACACCTTTTTAATCCCTTTACATATATTTTACAGATTAAAGGAAATGTTAATTAGAATAATGTTCTGGGTGATATTTCATTGACAAAAAGTTAAAATCTAACCTATTACTTATTTTCTTCAAAGAATAAATAAATAAAAAGTGGAGCTTGAAAACTTTTTATCCCTTGATGAGAAGATTAAAGAAGCCCCTTTCTTTTGTTGGAGTATTAGTGTTACACCTGCATCCTGGACCCCAGGCCCTTCACTAAGGCCTCGCTGGGGGGGCCTGGGCATATCCAGCTTGACTTTACAAGACTTCAACATTTTATCCTTGAAATGAACAATGGTATTTACAGCATTTTTGGCCAATTTGTCTATCTTGAACCTAATATCAATTATTCTGTTCACAGGTAAAATGACTTTTTAAGACTAAATCACATATGATTAGGTATGTGAAGTGATAAAATGGCATCATACTAACCAGGCATTGAGCATGTGACCATGTTTTATTAGTGGTGTAAGATGTAGGCTAATTATATGTGTAAATATTGCTGTATTACCCAACATAACTCACAAAATTTTATCTTAGCTTTTACATATGTAAGGGGTTGTAAGTCACATGTTATGTCTTTTGTTTCAGATGTGATCCTTTGAAAATTTTCTCTATAAATAGCTCTTTACTCCCTAAATAATTGGGTTATAACCTTTCAATAAGAAATTAAAAGTTTTTATGCGCTGTTTTAAATTATTTCATGAAGTTCAAACACATATAGAACGGCTTCAAATGCCAGTATATACATCAAGGTGAAACTATATGTTTTAGGTGACATTGAGAGATGCATCAAAACTTATTACTTGAAAAAAAAATCTGTATTTAAAGCAGTGAAAAGATTAAATTCACATAATTTAAAAGAACGTAATTTTTTAGTCAAAGTCATTATTGAAGCTTATAAACGCAGAATGGTATACATATAACTCAATCACGTCGTATTCTTATTGTGATGAGTCAATTTTTCACATTGAATTGGGTAATTATTTAGTGAGTTACGTATTTGGATGATGGTGCTGTTGTTGATTTTGATGATGATGGTGCTGTTGTTGCTGGTGATGATGAAGGTGATGATGATGGTGCTGTTGTTGATGGTGATGATAATGGTGATGACATGTGATGCATGTGCCAGATGTATATATATATATGTTGTTGTTACGTAGAAATGAATTAAATTTGAACCTTTATCAAACAATGTAAATGTTGTGTCGGAGGGAAATTATCAAATTTACCAACAAACAGGAATACTTTATATGAAATAGAACGGTTGACTTTTATTTAATAGAAGAAATGAAAAGTGACCAATTGTGGACACACTTAAATTTTACATGCGATACCTTTAAAACATGATTAATAAAACGATAACCCGAATGAAAATGATCTTGAAATATAGGTCAATGTCTAATCCTGATTATAAGGACAGCAATGGTTGAGCTGCTTGTTATAGCCCCCATATATCTAGATAGCAGTAGGTCAGTGTGGGGATCATCTGGGACAGATGTTGAATACCTCTAAAAATATTTCCTTTCATTCACTCATTCTAAAATATTGTTCTGTGGGAATTTCATAAATCTTTTTAATCAGTGTTGATGTGATCTGTTTAGTGGCCTTGCGCTGTGTTTATCATGACGGATATGTGATGGAACACTACGTTTATTAGGCCCCTTTAAACACAACCATATGGTTTTAGACCTTCCGGCTTTTACCTTGTCTAATGATAATGTTTGCTTTGTCCAAAAGTTCATTGATAAAAATGAAGACCATCTATTCTTGTATGAGGGATAAAGAGACTGAAGGTCAACGGTGACTCACGTCTGACACCAGGTAAGGACCTCTAAGTAGAACCATACCACACTTCAAAGGGATACCTGTTGTTATAAATTCATCTAGCAAGTGCCCTGTGACTGGCAGGTGGAGTTATGATATGTCCTGTCCTAGCACCTCCCACACTTTGCATACCAGTGATACCTGTGGTTTTTACCTGCTGATCAGGCACATATCTCTGGCCGCTCAGGTATACAAACAGCACTTTGTATATATACATTGTATACCTAATAAAAACAAAACTTACAGCCTCTCTACCTTCTATCTGGTGTGAAAGGTTCAGCCGTTCTCCTCCACGTGGTCTATATAAAAGTCTCTGTATAAAGTTAATACATGTAGATCTCAACTCTCTCATTGTTTATGAACAGGTATACACTACGGACGTAATAAAGTCTATATAACAGAACCTCAAAAAATATAAACAGGTATACACTACGGACGTAATATAGTCTGGATAACAGAACCTCTAAAAATATAAACAGGTATACACTACGAACGTAATATAGTCTGTATAAACAGAGCCTCTAAAAATATAAACAGGTATACACTACGGATGTAATATAGTCTGTATAAACAGAACCTCTAGAAATATAAACAGGTATACACTACGGACGTAATATAGTCTGGATAACAGAACCTCTAAAAATATAAACAGGTATACACTAGGGACGTAATATAGTCTGTATAACAGAACCTCTAAAATATAAACAGGTATACACTACGGACGTAATAAGTCTATATAACAGAACCTCTAAAAATATAAACAGGAATACACTACGGAGGTCATATAGTCTGTATAAACAGAACCTCTAAAAATATAAACAGGTATACACAACGGACGTAATATATTCTGTATAAACAGAACCTCTAAAAATATAAACAGGTATACACTACGAACGTAATATAGTCTGTATAAACAGAGCCTCTAAAAATATAAACAGGTATACACTACGGATGTAATATAGTCTGTATAAACAGAACCTCTAAAAATATAAACAGGTATACACTACTGAGGTCATATAGTCTGTATAAACAGAACATCTAAAAATATAAACAGGTATACACTACGGACGCATTATAGTCTGTATAACAAAACCTCTAAAAATATAAACAGGTATACACTACGAACGTAATATAGTCTGTATAAACAGAGCCTCTAAAAATATAAACAGGTATACACTACGGACGTATTATAGTCTGTATAACAAAACCTCTAAAAATATAAACAGGTATACACTACGAACGTAATATAGTCTGTATAAACAGAGCCTCTAAAAATATAAACAGGTATACACTACGGATGTAATATAGTCTGTATAAACAGAACCTCTAGAAATATAAACAGGTATACACTACGGACGTAATAAAGTCTATATAACAGAACCTCTAAAATATAAACAGGTATACACTACGGACGTAATATAGTCTGGATAACAGAACCTCTAAAAATATAAACAGGTATACACAACGGACGTAATATAGTCTGTATAAAAAGAACCTCTAAAAATATAAACAGGTATACACTAGGGACGTAATATAGTCTGTATAACAGAACCTCTAAAAATATAAACAGGAATACACTACGGACGTAATATAGTCTGTATAACAGAACCTCTAAAAACATAAACAGGTATACACTACGGACGTAATATAGTCAGTATAACAGAACCTCTAAAAATATAAACAGGTATACACAACGGACGTAATATAGTCTGTATAAAAAGAACCTCTAAAAATATAAACAGGTATACACTAGGGACGTAATATAGTCTGTATAACAGAACCTCTAAAATATAAACAGGTGTACACTAAGGACGTAATATAGTCTGTATAACAGAACCTCTAAAATATAAACAGGTGTACACTAAGGACGTAATATAGTCTGTATAACAGAACCGCTAAAAATAAAAACAGATATACACTACGGACGTAATATAGTCTGTATAACAGAACCTCTAAAATATAAACAGGTATACACTAAGGACGTAATATAGTCTGTATAACAGAACCTCTAAAAATATAAACAGGTATACACTACGGACATAATTTAACAGAAAAATGTGACTAATTTCTTCTCAGGACAACTCAAACATGATGAATTGTAAATCAAGTTGAATTAAATCATAAACTTTCATGAAACATGTTTGATATTTTGCATCAAACTGATAATGCTGTAAACCCTTTCCTTATTAGAGTTTTTCTACATCCTGTATAAATTTATGGAATGTTTCCTTTGAGATCTATTGGATTGCCACCAGTTTATGTCAGCACTGATGGTTATCTCCTCAAATGAATATATTAATACAGCGTATATAGGTACGTAATCTTATAGTTGTCGTTTCTATCAGCTGTACACATCAAATCCTTCAATTTTCATACCTGTCTCTGACAGGTTTTAGAAATCGTTCTAGTTTTAATCTTAATAGGTTTTAGCAAGGTGACGTAGTTTACTTCCTTTGTATATATAAGATGGTTTATCAGGTTTTATTAAGCTCACAAGATATATTTTCTGGATTTATAAGATGTCTTATCAGCAAAAAATTGTGTATTTGCCATAACCAAATATTAGTGTAATTATGGATGATTTTTTAACAGTGGCGGGAATTAATTTCATCTCTTGAGTAAATTACCGGATGAGATTAATTGATAGGTTTGTTGGGAATGTAAATTACCTACTCAATAACACCATTACAGTAATACATTTAAACATGGAATTTGCGTAAACCTATTTTTTGTAGGAATTGATGATTAAATTTCAAAACAAATATTAACAGGATTTAATTTGATTTAGTTTCCAGCACAACTTTCCAAGTTGAGCTTACATCTTTAAAAATGATCCATTTTGCACAAAGACAGGAAACCCAAACAATGAATGAACAAAGTTGCAAAAAAAATTCCTTTCACCAGGGTCATATGATCCTGACACGTAAAATCCTGTTGTTAAAAATATTAATTTGTCTTCGTTTTCCCTGACTAGTAGGTTGCTGGTAATTGTACAAATTGATTATCTCCCCTTGTCCATGTGTTGACAGGCTGTGATAAGGTATTGACTGGACATTTAAAGGCATTAGAGTGAAAGGTTGATAATATTAAAGTTGAACTGAACTTGTTTATATTTATGCAGGGATTGAGTTGATGGAGATATGGAAATGGAATCATTTTATGTGTGGCAAGCCGGTACTTAATAGATGTGGCATAACCAAAACGATACCTGAAACGATACTTATATTAGGCAATTTCTCCACTGTTCTTCTTTATACAGGTCTTAAGGAGTCATGTTTCCTGTCAGATTTGTTCATACATACAATATTATAGGTTGGGAGCCTATTTCGAGTGTTAGAACAATTTGAATTATCCAGTTATGTTGCGGAAAAGTACAGCTATAACAAACACTCTTACCAGTGGAGTGTGTTTAAGCTTCCTGCTATATGATCAGTAGGTCAGGGATTACAATTGTAGTGGAGCCTTCATGTGGTAATGAATAAGGATATCGTGATAGGTTATATCTTTTTCATGTATTATTCTTTGCTATAGCCAAGCAACCATGCTGAACATTTATAGGATAACACAGTGAGATTGGACACTCTTGTCTTAAGGTTCCTAAAGTGGGAGAAACAAATATCTAAATCATACTTTTATTTATTTATCTTTTCAAAGTGACCAAGCATCTATACTACATTTCGTCGGAAAGGTAAAATAATGGAGCAAATGAAAGTAATGACATTGTGTAATCTTGTCCTGGATTAGATGAGGTTTGGTTTGTAACCCTACCTAATCCACCTCCAGATTACGCAATGTCATTACTTTCGTTTGCTCCATTATTTAACCTTTCAGACAAAATTTCATTATCTCCACCGTGTGGAACCAGCTCCTAAGGGTAAGGTTTGGTGTGTAACCCTACCTGTAACTATTCATATTTCATTTTCTAGGAAATCTGCACTACCAAAAGTCTCTTAAAGGTCACATGTCACACACAGCTGTTATGACAATAGCAAGGTCACAGGTCGTAGCTAAAGTCATGCCAAAATCACAAAACAATACGAAACAACCAAAGCTGGCAGCAGTTTATGAGCCTTGTAGCAGCTCTGTGTCAGGGTTCTACACTGGAGACAGCAGTCCTACTATTAGAATGTTTACAGAGACAATAGATCCTACCTCAGATGCTAGCCCTCTTGTTTGGAATAAAATGCAGATTTGAGTTGATAAAATCAAGTCACCATCTCTCGTGAATTAAAGCAATGTTCACCAAACTGGCAGATAGATGCAAATTACTCGCTTAATTTCTACAGCAACAAGAAAGGTTTTAGTAATTAATTATTCAGTAACTCTTAAAGTTTTTCCTACAAGCCATCTTGTGCTTGTAATAGAAGAAAAGAGCTGTTCTTTTGTTAATGTCATAAAACACTCAATATTTCATTATCTCCAGCGTGTGGAACCAGCTTCTAATTCACCTATTAGTGGCATTTGGCAGCTTTTATAGACCTGAGAAATTGAGGGGGGAAACCTAGTTTTTTAATGTTCAGGCATTAAGCCATGATGCCAATATCTTATTCAGTGAATCAGTGTTAAATAAAGTGCCGGTATTTTACATTGACTGATCAACACTTTCTGGTCTGTTAGACAAGCACTATGGACTACATTAAACTAAATTTTGAAGATCTCTTCATAAGATAGCATACTTATAAAAAAACAAAAACATTCACACATTAAATATCATTGTAATTGCTTAATTTGTATTGCTTTGTTATTTTAAAGTAATATTTGAGCTTTAATGTCTTAAAGTGTTTCAAATTCTGGAGAGAAAAACAAAGAAGTGCACCTGGTTTCATTGAAAATGTTGGGGGGTTTTGTTGTTATATTTTGGCTGTTCAGACAGGTTATGTCTATCAGCATTACAACTTTTAATGAAGAAAGACTTACTGCAACCTTTTTTTCTTAATCTTTGAAGATCAAACACAGTAAAAAAAAAAGAGCACAATGCATGTTAATTTTACCTCCACTGTTAAAGGTATATAAAGGTATACCATAGACCTTTGCTGTAAGTAAGGAGGATTGATTTTACTGTTATATTAACACATATCAACTGACTGAGGGTTTGTTGCCTTTGTTATGTAATTTTGTACCATGTGTTTGTCTCCCCTGATTTTGTGTAGCATGCCTGATTGTCTCCCTTGATTTTGTGTAGCATGCCTGATTGTCTCCATGCTTATTTTTTATAGCATGCCTGATTGTCTCCCTTGATTTTGTGAATGCCTGATTGTCTCCCTTGATTTTGTGTAGTATGCCTGACTGTCTCCCTTGATTTTGTGAAGCATGCCTGAGTGTCTCCCTTGATTTTGTGTGTAGCATGGCTGATTGTCTCCATGCTTATTTTGTATAGCATGCCTGATTGTCTCCCTTGATTTTGTGTAGCATGCCTGATTGTCTCCCTTGATTTTGTGTAGCATGCCTGATTGTTTTCCATGATTTGGTTAGTTCTGTCTATGATTGTCTTCCTTGTTTTAGAGCATTGCATACGTAAATATATGTCTCCCATATTTTGATAGCATCAATTGCATACATGATTTTATATTTTTTTATTTGCTAACATGATTGTCCCACTTGTATATTTGCAGACGAGGATGAGGAGAACGTGATGTTGACAGAAGTGACAGGGGAGCAACTTCAGGGTAATCTGGATGTGTCCCACATATCTGTGTCTCACGGCCAGGTGATCACAGGCGAGGAGTTAGATGGGGACTACATTGAGGGGGTAGAGGAAATCTCGAGGGAGGGGGTAGAGGAAATCCCAAGGGAAGGAGAGGAGGAGGAGATTACCATTGAGGAGTTAAGGGTCGGGGCCATCACTGTAGATGGTGGGCAAGTCATTGAGGCCCATGAGGTGGAGAGACTTGTCGAAAGTGAACTGGAGGAAGCAGCTATGGATATTTCACAGGAAGTAGAGGAAGAGGAGGAGGAAGAACTATCTATCGCTATGGTGTAACTTTTTCTGTGTAAATTGTTCTGTGTATATATGAATGCTCCTTCGTGAATAATACATGCTTATGGCAGCATGATGTGGACTCTTGCCCCAGTTTCAGTAACATTCCATAACTTATGGGGCTTCCTTAAGATTTTCCATATTAAAGCATGACTGAAGTTAAGGAAAATTTCATTAACTGAAATGTCTCCTTAACTCCTATAAATGCTTTCCTATGAAAAAGTTCAAGTTAAAAATATCCTTACGTTAAGGAATGTTCATGAAACTAGGACCAGGTTGTTCTAGTGATATGGTGAAGGATGCTCTCCGACTGAGGTTCAGACTGCTGTATATATGATGTGAGGGTACGACAATGTCTGGAAGGAATGTTTTCCAGCTTAGGTTTCTTCAAAATTTCAGTTTTACGAGAACTACTGGTAGCTATTAAGCTACTGGAACATTGTTTTCTGTATCTAATGAAGATGTTAATAACTTGGATAATGACACACTGTACTGTTTTGAGATTCATTTACAGTAAGTTCCTGTAAAAAGGTAGTGTGGTGTTTGAAATTGTGCTTCGATGACTTTAACGTGTATCATGATATTTGAGAGGCAGATCACCATCTATCACAATGTACATTGCTTTCATAGGAATATTTACTATTACATCAGCCACTGAAGTGTGCTTGTAGAACCTGTTGATGGGGAACATGTATTCCATTTTGGTCTAATACTTTGGATACTGGGTATGTTATATTTTAGGCAGTTAAAAAGACCCAGCATAATATGTTGAAAATTTGACATTACTAGGAGAGCATTTCATCAGTTTGAATTTTTTAACAAACAAGTTGAAACAATTTATCAAATGTAATCTTCAATAATGACAGAGTGTAGAGTGTAGTTTTGATATCATACCTGGATTGTGACAAGATGTTCATTTTGTAGAATTTTTTAACATTTGTGTTATGCAGTATTTTTCTCTTTTAATCACAACACACCAAATAGCACTATACTGTGATACATAAGTCCCTTTATATACCATACAGGTTTCTCGCATCATTCACAGAACTGTCTTCAGTTTTACCTGTACAGGATCCCACTGCCACACACTCAGTCACGTGGGGGGAAAAGCAATGGATGTCACGCAAACAATAAACAAGAGTTATGGCCCTTAAAGGAATAAAAACAAAGGAAATTGGTAGATTTATACAAAAACACCAGAATATTCCATATTATTCCTTGCAACAAGCTACACCACACACAGTTTGTTTAACAGAACTGATGATCTTTGGAATAAATCACAACATTAGCTGTGAAAATCAGTGACTAGACCGTTCAATAATTATGGAAGCGTACATTTCACTTATCAAGTCTGTTCCATCCAATATTCTTTTTCTGTTGATTTAGATATCTGTATATTGGCAATGTAGCAACATCCACTGACATAGTGTAATTGTTTGAGACATATTTAAATTCATTTTGAGAACAAACTTTTAGATGAAAGCATTTCTATATATTTACTTGTAGTGTGAACCTCTCTTACCAAAATAATTTGATTCCTTGATTAAATGTAAATTATTTTAAAAATCTCTTGACTGTTCTCCGTCATATAATATCTCCGTTGCGTTAATTACCTAGCGAGTGTTTCCTGTAACTCCCTTAGGGCATAACAAGTCCAAGGCTATTACTCCTGTTCTTCATTAATTCTCATTTCAAATTGCATGCTTTCTTTCAACAATTGAACTTTATTCCAACCTTGGAGGAAATGTTGCCGTACCTGTGCATATAGTGGTAATTAAAGTACAATCTACTGAAAGGAAGACTTTGTGAATTACATTTCCTTGGCAAGCATCTATACCATATATTCACAATAAAGAAGCACACACCTGGGCCTACAGCAAAATTTTCACTGTCGGGAAATCGAGAGAGAAAAATATATTTTCAAAATCTTGAAATAAGTTTGAAAAGGTAATTGAAGATTGAAAAGAACTCATCTGATTGGATAAGGTAACTTTAACTTGTTCTTGAAATCATTGTCTTAGAATATAAATTTTTATGAAGTAAGCACATTACCATTCTGCTGATTAGTGTGGAGAAAGGTAATGTTGTAATATATTCATATACTATTTCCTAACAGCACAGCTAGGTCTGATCATCTAGAAATCCTACTCCTGGTTCAGCACAGCTATAGGTCTGATCATTTAGAAATCCTACTCCTGGTTCAGCACAGCTATAGGTCTGATCATTTAGAAATCCTACTCCTGGTTCAGCACAGCTAGGTCTGATCATCTAGAAATCCTACTGCTGGTTCAGCACAGCTATAGGTCTGGACATTGTAGAAATCCTACTCCTGGTTCAGCACAGCTAGGTCTGATCATCTAGAAATCCTACTCCTGGTTCAGCACAGCTAGGTCTGATCATCGTAGAAATCCTACTCCTGGTTCAGCACAGCTATAGGTCTGAACATCGTAGGTTCAGCACAGCTAGGTCTGAACATCGTAGAAATCCTACTCCTGGTTCAGCACAGCTATAGGTCTGATCATTTAGAAATCCTACTCCTGGTTCAGCACAGCTAGGTCTGATCATCGTAGAAATCCTACTCCTGGTTCAGCACAGCTAGGTCTGAACATCGTAGAAATCCTACACCTGGTTCAGCACAGCTAGGTCTGATCATCATAGAAATGTTTGATCGACACCTGAAAGATGACTAACGCCTAAAAGATATAGGTATATAGAAATAAAATATAGTGTCTGTGATCAGTACCATGAAAATAGATAACAATAAAAAAGCACTGCTTATGCTTTCACAGACTTGTGTAGTCATCAGACAACAGTTTATATAATGATGTCATAGCTAACAACGATGTCATGATAAAGTGGGTTTTTTTAAATGTGTTAGTAACTCTGCCTCTTAGTTTATCATTTGTATTATTAGAACAACTAAAATTTGATCACTGTTAATGTTTTAATGGTTTAGTTGTGTTTTCGATCACTGGTGATAAACATTACCTCAACGAGTGTCTAGTCAATTGACAGGTCAGTGTTTGTGATATAATAGATATGAAAAACTGTACAAATATATTCTCTCTGAAATGTATCTAACCATGATGCGTTATGCATCTCTTAAAGTTTGAAATCTGGGACAGCGCTGCCAGAGTGGTTAAGGCTTCTGACCATCCACACTCACTAGCCCTCTATCACTAGGTCACTAGGTCACCAGGTCGCAGATTCAAGGTCTATGCGGAACAGTTGCCAGGTACTGGTCGCAGATCCAAGGTCTATGTGGAACAGTTGCCAGGTACTGGCCGCAGATTCAAGGTCTATGTGGAACAGTTGCCAGGTACTGGTCGCAGATTCAAGGTCTATGTGGAACAGTTGCCAGGTACGGTCGCAGATTCAAGGTCTATGTGGAACAGTTGCCAGGTACTGGTCGCAGATTCAAGGTCTATGTGGAACAGTCGCCAGGTACTGGTCGCAGATCCAAGGTCTATGTGGAACAGTTGCCAGGTACTGGCCGCAGATTCAAGGTCTATGTGGAACAGTCGCCAGGTACTGGTCGCAGATTCAAGGTCTATGTGGAACAGTTGCCAGGTACTGGCCGCAGATTCAAGGTCTATGTGGAACAGTCGCCAGGTACTGGTCGCAGATTCAAGGTCTATGTGGAACAGTTGCCAGGTACTGGCCGCAGATTCAAGGTCTATGTAGAACAGTTGCCAGGTACTGGTCGCAGATTCAAGGTCTATGTAGAACAGTTGCCAGGTACTGGTCGCAGATTCAAGGTCTATGTGGAACAATCGCCAGGTACTGGCCGCAGGTCGGTGGTCTTTCTCCAGGCACTCCGGTTTTCGTCCCAACACCAAAACCTGGCAAGTCCTTTAATGACTATAATACTACCAAAAAACACACACAAAACAAATCGAGCAATTCAAATTTGAAACACATGCGACGGAGGTTTGTTGAAGATCTTGACTAGATGACATCAGCATAACTCCAGGTTATTACAGACACCTGTATATTAGTGTAACTCCGGGTTATCCTGATACAGACACCTGTTCATAAGTGTAACTCCGGGTTATACTGATACAGACACCTGTATATTAATGTAACTCCGGGTTATCCTGACACAGACACCTGTATATAAGTGTAACTCCGGTTTATCCTGATACAGACACCTGTATATAAGTATAACTCCGGGTTGTATAACACCGGGTTATCCTGATACAGACACCTGTTTATAAGTGTAACTCCGGGTTATCCTGATACAGACACCTGTATACACAGACACCTGTATATAAGTGTAACTCCGGGTTATCCTGACACAGACACCTGTATACACAGACACCTGTATACACAGACACCTGTAGATACAGACACCTGTAGATTAGTGTAACTCAGTGTTATCCTGACACAGACACCTGTATATACAGACACCTGTATATAAGTGTGTTTCATTATCTATTACACTGCACACGTTTTGTTTGTTTCCTATTTTTGATCATTCACAGAGACAAAAAAACAACAACAGTGGAATTAGAACTTATTGCTATGAAAATAAATGTTGGTGTTCTCTAAACAATTATTGCAAAAATACAATTGTGAAAGTGATTCAGTGTTATTTAATGAATATTTGACACCCTTAGTAATTTATTGGCGATACTGTGTTTAATTGATGTTTCGGGTATATTTACCAGGGTGGGTTATGTATGGATTTGTATGCCAGTTAGAATGATGAATGTCTATTTTTCAAAATTGATCGAGATAAAAGACAAAAATAAATTTGATATGCAAAGTCAACTAGGACTTGTTACTTTTTTGTTGTTTTGATTTGTGTAAAAACAAATTTTAATACTTGTATGATGCAGCCTTGTCAAATTAAGGTATGGTCAAAGATGAAGGTTTTCATCAATTCTTGCTGTAAATTTTGCTTGAACTGTGGAAGTATAAAGGGAGTAGAATCACCAGGTAGGAGGAGGGGGAGAAAGATTGGGTTACTTCCTGGAAAACATTATGTAAACAAGGTTTCACATTTTGCTATGTCATGAAATCAGATATTCATACAATCATATTATCATACTAAACTATTCCATCACAGATCCGGCTGTGGTATATAGTTCGACAGTAATACATGTTGCTCTAGCAAAGTGAAGTAAGGTTCATTGGTTGTTGAACCAGGATATCGGGTCAAGGCCAACATAGTTTAGAGTAACTTTGAAAAATTCAAGATAGTTGCTTTGTGAGCTGAATTTGTCAGGGTGAAGTTTCCAGGAAAACGAATAATAGGGGATGTCTTCTAAGCTCTTGTGTGGAATGATACCCTAAACAAACACTACAAGGGTATGATCCTGAAGACTAGTACAACCTTCATTGGTGTAATTTGTTATGTTTGATCTAGTGCCACTTGGCCCTTCATTCTTTGTGAAAATTTATAATGCATTCAGCAGCATTTTATTTTTTTTAAGTTCTCTCACTTCACCTCAAGGTTTTGACATTTATTGGTAGCATAGATCAACTTGAACGGTAAGACATGATTTAAAGTACCAGGTACAGGCACGTAGATGAGCATACTAGGTACAGACTTTATTCGCATAATTGTCACAAGAAAATTAAACTAATAGACTAGTAGAATTTGTAACAGGTTTATCTCAGTGATATAACTGATCAGAGCGAGATGGGACTTTTTGAGTTCCCTTACGCCTGATGTTATTTAGGCGTGTTCAAGTGTTTATAATTGTAATTAAATGTCCAGCAGGTAAGTCTGATTTCGGGAGAATAATCCCAGTGTAAACAAGGTGCTCTGGTAAGATAGGTACATTCTTCAGGTTGTTAAACCAGATTATGAGGTCAATTTAGGAGGAGGCTGCGACAGTACTGGGTAACTCTAAAAATAACCATGGTATTTTTACACCATACCAGATGCAGAGGATTTGATTTATTAATGTGAACTTTCCTGGAAAAAGAAATTATGAATGAACATATATTTGTCATTTTCAAACAGTATTTGTCATTTTCGGGCTTGCCTCTTCTACAGCATGTCATTTGCTTCAAATGTAGGGGTGCTACCCTTGTTTAAAGTAAAGAGCTGTCCTTGCTCGAATTGGTAAATCATGGCACTTCTTACTTTGGATATAGAGACAATAAGTGATTTATACATTAAAAAATAGAAATTACTTAAGCCATCCATTTAGTCATACTTTCTCAATTAACGGAAAAGGTAGACGGTATGGTTACAAGTGTTATATGCTGGTAACAACGATATGTACCGAGGTAAAACTGAGAACCCTTCGATTTGAATGAAGACACTTCTACCACATAATGAGGCCATTCTCAGCACGTCGGTTTTGAAGCTTACCTTAATTCAAAGACATGACTTCATAATATATTTTTCGCATGTTTAAAATAGGTCCGATTTTGATACATTACAACTGAGTAAATATGTGGCAGTAATGCGCAAAATACCGAAAGTCAGCGGCAACTCTTCTGGAACCAGTTATTTCCGAATATGAAATTCATGGAAAGTCTTTGTTGCTACTTGCATTTTTCTAACAAATATATTTTAAAAAAATCTATGTATAGTTTGGTCAAATCGTTGTGTCTGGAGGAATGCTTCAGGGGTGTTCCGTTCTTATAATAGACAACTCGATACCCGATACATACCGGCGGACAATATCATCAGGAGCAACAACTGTGTACCAAATGAATCTTGGCTAGCTTAATGGAGAAATATGTACGGGTATTGAACTCTTAATAATGTCATTTTGAAATGTCATAAACATTTGAATTTGTTTACGAATGTTTTAGAAAAACGTCAATGTGGTATATCCAAATTTGGCATATTTCGATATTCAAATTAGATTTTTTTATCATTATGAAAGTTCAGACGAAGCTTGTGCGACCTGACACCAACCCGACTCTTTTCGTTTGGTTTGTTGTAACTTGCATTTCTGGAACAAGCGTTAATCTACATAAAGGATTGTAGACACGGTTGAGTGAGGACGCAGCATCTTTGTTCCTCCCCGCCCAGGTACGCGCGAGGGGTAACAGGACGCCTCCTGATCCCTATCTATAGAAAGTGATTCCTGTCTTTACTTATAAGATGTAAGGATAAGACTACCCGAGAAGAAGCAGGGGTCGGAAGGTAACCCTTGTCTGCATCTTTGTGATCCCTAAAAAGAAAGTAAATTCGTGAATAGGGGTCGGTGAATATATCCAATGCCTGCCAAGGTCGTGCTCCAAACAGCCCCACAATGGAGTAGTTTGGTCGGCAACGTCGGGAAGGTCAGGAGCTATCTAGTCCCCTGATCTGATGACTTAGGTGATTAATTCGCCGTGTCTGTGTTGGTGTGACAGGGCTGGAGCCCTGCCTTTGTTACAGCTACTGTATAGTACTGTATATATGAATCTGCTGTATTCATCTCTGACCTATCGTATGTATTAACAAATGGCTCCTTTGTGTGCCCTAATGACTAATGCGGCTATAAATTCCACCAAACTTTCACATATATAAAATACCTTATATTTCATCCTTTCTCGTGAATGAAGAACGCAAACCTATCCTGGCCAGAGACAAAACGTGGCAAACAGATGAATTGAACAACATTAATTGTGTGTGTATACTTAATGAAAATATTGTGAACATGCATACCCTACGTTATTCGTCACCTATAGAGCCTTGTCGATGATTAGTGTGGGTAGTAGTACTAAAGTATCAGCAGGATTCGGATGGAATGGCCTTTTTTTAAATGTTATTTCAATAGTAATTGCCATAATTTATCATGTATATATTCTCCCAATATCATTAATTTGTTTTGCAATGTAAAATATTTCAATTACATCCCAAATACGTCAATTAGGGAGCTCGCAATGCCTTCTATACCGGATCCTCGAGGAATCCTCCATTGTTTGATCCCTCTGTATCTTTGTTGCAGCCTATCTTTTGTAAGATAAGTGCTGTCCTGTATATATGTAGTATCCACACTGTCCTGAAAAAAGCACGAGTACGTCAGTCCGAAAATTGGACAAATAGACAAAGTCAACTCCGCCCAATACACTCGATGTACTCCGGATACGGGGGCTGGTGGTGAAGGCTAGCCCGCGAAACACATATTTTTTATTAGTAGAAATATCCCGGGAAAATTTAGCCTTAGTGAGGAATAATTAATCTGCTATTATTTATTTCGCAATTCCATATTTTCAAAAAGAAGGTCGCGAACTTGGAAATGGTTTAAAGAGTAAGATTTTGATAGTTATGGAATGGCTGCCTGGTACGTTTACAGAAAGAGATAGTGGATAGCAGCTTCAGTTAGGACGGTATCACTCCAACACATTTAGAATTGTTTTCGAATTGACATTTATTTTTTTAACATCGTAAAATGTTCCATGCAACATATAAGATGTTCTTTCTTTTTATTTAGAGAAATAAAAATGAATGTGAATTTACAAGATCTGAGATGTCCTACAGTTGTCAAGTTTATATTGAAATTAAAAAAAGGAGCAATAGCATTTTCTTGGAAGAATTTGATGTAATTAGCATCACTTACATTTGGTGTAATTAGCATCACTTACATTTGGTGTAATTAGCATCACTTACATTTGGTGTAATTAGCATCACTTACATTTGGT